>NW_027267972.1:0-13271 GCF_963676685.1 Mytilus edulis
GTCATACACAATCAACTAAACAAGACATACAGACATCATATCTTTGTAATAATTGTTCTATTGTATCTATCACACCTTCATTTATAATGTCTTCATCTAACACCCCAGTCTTGCCCTTGTAACACCCTAGTCTGGCAGTTGTGACATCCTAGTCATACACAATCAACTATATAATACATACAGACATCATATCTTTGTAATAATTGTTCTATTGTATCTATCACGCCTTCATTTATTATGTCTTCATCTCACTGTTCTAACACCCCAGTCATGCCCTTGTAACACCCTAATCAGGCATTTGTGACATCCTAGTCCTACACACTCAACTATATAATACATACAGACATCATATCTTGTAATAATTTTTCTATTGTATCTATCACACCTACATATACAAGGTTTACATCTAACACCCCAGTCATGCTCCATAACACCCTAGTCAGGCATTTGGGACATCCTAGTCATACACAATCAACTATACAATACATACAAACATCATATCATTGCAATAATTGTTCTATTGTATCTATCACACCTTCATTTATAATGTCTTCATCTAACATCCCAGTCATGCCCTTCTAACACCCCAGTCTGGCATATGTGACATCCCAGTCATACACATTCAACTTAAAATACATACAGACATCATATCTTTGTAATAATTGTTTTATTGTATCTATCACACCTTCATTTATAATGTCTTCATCTAACACCCCAGTCATGCCCTTGTAACACCCTAGTCAGGCATTTGTGACATCCTAGTCATACACAATCAACTAAACAATACATACAGACATCATATCTTTGTAATAATTGTTCTATTGTATCTATTACACCTTCATTTATAATGTCTTCATCTAACACCCCAGTCTTGCTCTTGTAACACCCTAGTCTGGCAGTTGTGACATCCTAGTCATACACAATCAACTATATAATACATACAGACATCATATCTTTGTAATAATTGTTCTATTGTATCTATCACACCTTCATTTATTATGTCTTCATCTCACTGTTCTAACACCCCAGTCACGCCCTTGTGACACCCTAATCAGGCATTTGTGACATCCTAGTCCTACACACTCAACTATATAATACATACAGACATCACATCTTGTAATAATTGTTCTATTGTATCTATCACACCTACATATAAAAGGTCTACATCTAACACCCACGTCATGCCATCATAGCCCCCTAGTCAGGCATTTGGGACATCCTAGTCATACACAATCAACTATACAATACAAACAAACATCATATCATTGCAATAATTGTTCTATTGTATCTATCACACCTTCATTAATAATGTCTTCATCTAACACCCCCAGTCATGCCCTTCTAACACCCCAGTCTGGCAGTTGTGACATCCTAGTCATACACATTCAACTTAAAATACATACAGACATCATATCTTTGTAATAATTGTTCTATTGTATCTATCACACCTTCATTGATTATGTCTTCATCTCACTGTTGTAACACCCCAGACATGCCCTTGTAACACCCTAATCAGGCATTTGTGACATCCTAGTTCTACACACTCAACTACTGTAAATTCAGAAATTATTGCGAGGTTTTTATTATTGCGAATAATGCGACAGAGTTGTAAACGCAATAATTAAAACTCGCATTTTGTAATATTTTAACTGAATTAAGCATGACTTTTCTCAAAACCGCAAAAATTAAAATCGCATCTAAGTTTAAAATGACAAATTCGCAATAATAAATGCACGCAATAATTTCTGAATTTACAGTATATAATACATACAGACATCATATCTTGTAATATTGTTCTATTGTATCTATCACACCTTCATTTATAATGTCTTCATCTAAAACCCCAGTCATGCCCTTGTAACACCCTAGTCAGGCATTTGTGACATCCTAGTCATACACAATCAACTAAACAAGACATACAGACATCATATCTTTGTAATAATTGTTCTATTGTATCTATCACACCTTCATTTATAATGTCTTCATCTAACACCCCAGTCTTGCCCTTGTAACACCCTAGTCTGGCAGTTGTGACATCCTAGTCATACACAATCAACTATATAATACATACAGACATCATATCTTTATAATAATTGTTCTATTGTATCTATCACACCTTCATTTATTATGTCTTCATCTCACTGTTCTAACACCCCAGTCATGCCCTTGTAACACCCTAATCAGGCATTTGTGACATCCTAGTCCTACACACTCAACTATATAATATATACAGACATCATATCTTGTAATATTTTTTCTATTGTATCTATCACACCTACATATACAAGGTTTACATCTAACACCCCAGTCATGCTCCATAACACCCTAGTCAGGCATTTGGGACATCCTAGTCATACACAATCAACTATACAATACATACAAACATCATATCATTGCAATAATTGTTCTATTGTATCTATCACACCTTCATTTATAATGTCTTCATCTAACATCCCAGTCATGCCCTTCTAACACCCCAGTCTGGCATATGTGACATCCCAGTCATACACATTCAACTTAAAATACATACAGACATCATATCTTTGTAATAATTGTTTCATTGTATCTATCACACCTTCATTTATAATGTCTGCATCTAACACCCCAGTCATGCCCTTGTAACACCCTAGTCAGGCATTTGTGACATCCTAGTCATACACAATCAACTAAACAATACATACAGACATCATATCTTTGTAATAATTGTTCTATTGTATCTATCACACCTTCATTTATAATGTCTTCATCTAACACCCCCAGTCTTGCTCTTGTAACACCCTAGTCTGGCAGTTGTGACATCCTAGTCATACACAATCAACTATATAATACATACAGACATCATATCTTTGTAATAATTGTTCTATTGTATCTATCACACCTTCATTTATTATGTCTTCATCTCACTGTTCTAACACCCCAGTCACGCCCTTGTGACACCCTAATCAGGCATTTGTGACATCCTAGTCCTACACACTCAACTATATGATACATACAGACATCACATCTTGTAATAATTGTTCTATTGTATCTATCACACCTACATATAAAAGGTCTACATCTAACACCCACGTCATGCCATCATAGCCCCCTAGTCAGGCATTTGGGACATCCTAGTCATACACAATCAACTATACAATACAAACAAACATCATATCATTGCAATAATTGTTCTATTGTATCTATCACACCTTCATTTATAATGTCTTCATCTAACACCCCAGTCATGCCCTTCTAACACCCCAGTCTGGCAGTTGTGACATCCTAGTCATACACATTCAACTTAAAATACATACAGACATCATATCTTTGTAATAATTGTTCTATTGTATCTATCACACCTTCATTGATTATGTCTTCATCTCACTGTTGTAACACCCCAGACATGCCCTTGTAACACCCTAATCAGGCATTTGTGACATCCTAGTTCTACACACTCAACTATATAATACATACAGACATCATATCTTGTAATATTGTTCTATTGTATCTATCACACCTTCATTTATAATGTCTTCATCTAAAACCCCAGTCATGCCCTTGTAACACCCTAGTCAGGCATTTGTGACATCCTAGTCATACACAATCAACTAAACAATACATACAGACATCATATCTTTGTAATAATTGTTCTATTGTATCTATCACACCTTCATTTATAATGTCTTCATCTAACACCCCAGTCTTGCCTTTGTAACACCCTAGTCTGGCATTTGTGACATCCCAGTCATACACCATCAACTATATAATACATACAAAAACATCATATCTTTGTAAAAATTGTTCTATTGTATCTATCACACCTTCATTTATAATGTCTTCATCTAAAACCCCAGTCATGCCCTTGTAACATCCTAGTCTAGCATTTGTGACATCCTAGTCATACACAATCAACTTTATAATACATACAGACATCATATCTTTGTAATAATTGTTCTATTGTATCGATCACACCTTCATTGATAATGTCTTCCTCTAACACCCGAGTCATGCCCTTGTACCACCCTAGTCAGGCATTTGTGACATCCTAGTCATACACAATCAACTAAACAAGACATACAGACATCATATCTTTGTAATAATTGTTCTATTGTATCTATCACACCTTCATTTATAATGTCTTCATCTAACACCCCAGTCTTGCCCTTGTAACACCCTAGTCTGGCAGTTGTGACATCCTAGTCATACACAATCAACTATATAATACATACAGACATCATATCTTTGTAATAATTGTTCTATTGTATCTATCACACCTTCATTTATTATGTCTTCATCTCACTGTTCTAACACCCCAGTCATGCCCTTGTAACAACCTAATCAGGCATTTGTGACATCCTAGTCCTACACACTCAACTATATAATACATACAGACATCATATCTTGTAATAATTTTTCTATTGTATCTATCACACCTACATATACAAGGTTTACATCTAACACCCCAGTCATGCTCCATAACACCCTAGTCAGGCATTTGGGACATCCTAGTCATAATCAATCAACTATACAATACATACAAACATCATATCATTGCAATAATTGTTCTATTGTATCTATCACACCTTCATTTATAATGTCTTCATCTAACATCCCAGTCATGCCCTTCTAACACCCCAGTCTGGCATATGTGACATCCTAGTCATACACATTCAACTTAAAATACATACAGACATCATATCTTTGTAATAATTGTTTTATTGTATCTATTACAGCTTTATTTATAATGTCTTCATCTAACACCCCAGTCATGCCCTTGTAACACCCTAGTCAGGCATTTGTGACATCCTAGTCATACACAATCAACTAAACAATACATACAGACATCATATCTTTGTAATAATTGTTCTATTGTATCTATCACACCTTCATTTATAATGTCTTCATCTAACACCCCAGTCTTGCTCTTGTAACACCCTAGTCTGGCAGTTGTGACATCCTAGTCATACACAATCAACTATATAATACATACAGACATCATATCTTTGTAATAATTGTTCTATTGTATCTATCACACCTTCATTTATTATGTCTTCATCTCACTGTTCTAACACCCCAGTCACGCCCTTGTGACACCCTAATCAGGCATTTGTGACATCCTAGTCCTACACACTCAACTATATAATACATACAGACATCATATCTTGTAATAATTGTTCTATTGTATCTATCACACCTACATATAAAAGGTCTACATCTAACACCCACGTCATGCCATCATAGCCCCCTAGTCAGGCATTTGGGACATCCTAGTCATACACAATCAACTATACAATACAAACAAACATCATATCATTGCAATAATTGTTCTATTGTATCTATCACACCTTCATTTATAATGTCTTCATCTAACACCCCAGTCATGCCCTTCTAACACCCCAGTCTGGCAGTTGTGACATCCTAGTCATACACATTCAACTTAAAATACATACAGACATCATATCTTTGTAATAATTGTTCTATTGTATCTATCACACCTTCATTGATTATGTCTTCATCTCACTGTTGTAACACCCCAGACAAGCCCTTGTAACACCCTTATCAGGCATTTGTGACATCCTAGTTCTACACACTCAACTATATAATACATACAGACATCATATCTTGTAATATTGTTCTATTGTATCTATCACACCTTCATTTATAATGTCTTCATCTAAAACCCCAGCCATGCCCTTGTAACACCCTAGTCAGGCATTTGTGACATCCTAGTCATACACAATCAACTAAACAATACATACAGACATCATATCTTTGTAATAATTGTTCTATTGTATCTATCACACCTTCATTTATAATGTCTTCATCTAACACCCCAGTCTTGCCTTTGTAACACCCTAGTCTGGCATTTGTGACATCCCAGTCATACACCATCAACTATATAATACATACAAAAGCATCATATCTTTGTAAAAATTGTTCTATTGTATCTATCACACCTTCATTTATAATGTCTTCATCTAAAACCCCAGTCATGCCCTTGTAACATCCTAGTCTAGCATTTGTGACATCCTAGTCATACACAATCAACTTTATAATACATACAGACATCATATCTTTGTAATAATTGTTCTATTGTATCTATCACACCTTCATCTATAAGGTCTACATCTAACACCCATGTCATGCCCTTGTAACACCCTAGTCAGGCATTTATGACATTCTAGTCATACACAATCAACTATATAATACATAGAGACATCATATCTTTGTAATAATTGTTCTATTGTATCTATCACACCTACATTTATAATGTCTTCATCTAACACCCCAGGCATGCCCTTCTAACACCCCAGTCTGGCATTTGTGACATCCTAGTCATACACATTCAACTTTATAATACATACAGACATCATATCTTTGTAATAATTGTTCTATTGTATCTATCACACCTTCATTGATAATGTCTTCCTCTAACACCCGAGTCATGCCCTTGTAACACCCTAGTCAGGCATTTGTGACATCCTAGTCATACACAATCAACTAAACAAGACATACAGACATCATATCTTTGTAATAATTGTTCTATTGTATCTATCACACCTTCATTTATAATGTCTTCATCTAACACCCCAGTCTTGCCCTTGTAACACCCTAGTCTGGCAGTTGTGACATCCTAGTCATACACAATCCACTATATAATACATACAGACATCATATCTTTGTAATAATTGTTCTATTGTATCTATCACACCTTCATTTATTATGTCTTCATCTCACTGTTCTAACACCCCAGTCATGCCCTTGTAACACCCTAATCAGGCATTTGTGACATCCTAGTCCTACACACTCAACTATATAATACATACAGACATCATATCTTGTAATAATTTTTCTATTGTATCTATCACACCTACATATACAAGGTTTACATCTAACACCCCAGTCATGCTCCATAACACCCTAGTCAGGCATTTGGGACATCCTAGTCATACACAATCAACTATACAATACATACAAACATCATATCATTGCAATAATTGTTCTATTGTAGCTATCACACCTTCATTTATAATTTCTTCATCTAACACCCCAGTCATGCCCTTCTAACACCCCAGTCAGGCATTTGTGACATCCTAGTCATACACAATCAACTAAACAATACATACAGACATCATATCTTTATAATAATTGTTCTATTGTATCTATCACACCTTCATTTATTATGTCTTCATCTCACTGTTGTAACACCCCAGACATGCCCTTGTAACACCCTAATCAGGCATTTGTGACATCCTAGTTCTACA
Organism: Mytilus edulis; assembly: GCF_963676685.1. Taxonomy (NCBI): domain Eukaryota; kingdom Metazoa; phylum Mollusca; class Bivalvia; order Mytilida; family Mytilidae; genus Mytilus; species Mytilus edulis. Next base: position 7,245 of record NW_027267972.1, read on the forward strand.
CACTCAACTATATAATACATACAGACATCATATCTTGTAATATTGTTCTATTGTATCTATCACACCTACATATACAAGGTTTATATCTAACACCCCAGTCATGCCCTCATAATACCCTAGTCAGGCATTTGGGACATCCTAGTCATACACAATCAACTATACAATACATACAGACATTATATCATTGTAATAATTGTTTTATTGTATCTATCACACCTTCATTTATAATGTCTTCATCTAACACCCCAGTCATGCCCTTGTAACACCCTAATCAGGCATTTGTGACATCCTAGTCCTACACAATCAACTATATAATACATACAAAAACATCATATCTTTGTAATAATTGTTCTATTGTATCTATAACACCTTCATCTATAAGGTCTGCATCTAAAACCCCAGTCATGCCCTTGTAACATCCTAGTCTAGCATTTGTGACATCCTAGTCATACACAATCAACTTTATAATACATACAGACATCATATCTTTGTAATAATTGTTCTATTGTATCTATCACACCTTCATCTATAAGGTCTACATCTAACACCCATGTCATGCCCTTGTAACACCCTAGTCAGGCATTTATGACATTCTAGTCATACACAATCAACTATATAATACATACAGACATCATATCTTTGTAATAATTGTTCTATTGTATCTATCACACCTACATTGATAATGTCTTCATCTAACACCCCAGGCATGCCCTTCTAACACCCCAGTCTGGCATTTGTGACATCCTAGTCATACACATTCAACTTTATAATACATACAGACATCATATCTTTGTAATAATTGTTCTATTGTATCTATCACACCTTCATTGATAATGTCTTCCTCTAACACCCGAGTCATGCCCTTGTAACACCCTAGTCAGGCATTTGTGACATCCTAGTCATACACAATCAACTAAACAAGACATACAGACATCATATCTTTGTAATAATTGTTCTATTGTATCTATCACACCTTCATTTATAATGTTTTCATCTAACACCCCAGTCTTGCCCTTGTTAGATGGTGTATCTAATGAAAAATGCTTGGTATAATTGATTTTTATTGCGTAGAAAGATAGTACTATGATGTAAGATGGTGTATCTAATGAAACATTCTTGGTATAATTGGTTTTTATTGTGTAGAAAGATAGTACTATGATGTTAGATGGTCTATCTAATGAAACATGCTTGGTATAATTGGTTTTTATTGTGTAGTAAGATATTACTATGATGTTAGATTGTTTATCTAATGAAACATGCTTGCTATAATTGGTTTTTATTGTGTAGTAAGATAGTACTGTGCTGTTAGATTGTCTATCTATTGAAACATGCTTGGTATAATTGGTTTTATGGTGTAGTAAGATAGTACTATGATGTTAGATGGTCTATCTATTGAAACATGCTTGGTATAATTGGTTTTTATTGTGTAGTAAGATAGTACTATGATGTTAGATGATTTTAGATGGTCTATATTATGAAACTTGCTTGGTATAATTGGTTTTTATTGTGTAGTAAGATAGTACTATGATGTTAGATGGTCTATTTATTGAAACATGCTTGGTATAATTGGTTTTTATTGTGAAGTAAGATAGTACTTTAATGTTAGATGGTCTATCTATTGACACATGCTTGGTATAATTGGTTTTTATTGTGTAGAAAGATAGTACTATGATGTTATATGGTCTATTTAATGAAACATGCTTGGTATAATTGGTTTTTATTGTGTAGAAAGATAGTACTATGATGTAAGATGGTCTATCCAATGAAACATGCTTGGTATAATTGGTTTTTATTGTGTAGTAAGATAGTACTATGATGTTAGATGGTCTATCTAATGAAACATGCTTGGTATAATTGGTTTTTATTGTGTAGAAAGATAGTACTATGATGTTAGATGGTCTATCTAATAAAACATGCTTGGTATAATTGGTTTTTATTGCGTAGAAAGATAGTACTATGATGTTAGATGCGGTATCTAATGAAAAATGCTTGGTATAATTGGTTTTTATTGCGTAGAAAGATAGTACTATGATGTTAGATGGTCTATCTAATGAAACATGCTTGGTATAATTGGCTTTTATTGTGTAGAAAGATAGTAATATGATGTTAGATGGTCTATCTAATGAAACATGCTTGGTATAATTGGTTTTTATTGTGTAGTAAGATAGTACTGTGCTGTTAGATTGTCTATCTATTGCAACATCCTTGGTATAATTGGTTTTTATGGTGTAGTAAGATAGTACTATGATGTTAGATGGTCTATCTATTGAAACATGCTTGGTATAATTGGTTTTTATTGTGTAGTAAGATAGTACTATGATGTTAGATGATGTTAGATGGTCTATCTTATGAAACATGCTTGGTATAATTGGCTTTTATTGTGTAGTAAGATAGTGATAGATTTACTCTGCCACCATTTCTATTGGTCAAGGTATCATTATTGTTACAGGATAAATCATCGGACTGTGATAGATTGATTCTGACATTATGTCCTATAGGTCACAGTATCATTATTGTTACAGGATAAATCATCTGACTGTGATAGACTCTGACACCATGTCTATAGGTCACAGTATCATTATTATTACGGGATAAATCATCTGACTGTGATAGATTGACTCTGACACCAAGTCTATAGACCACAGTACCATTTTTGTTACAGGATAAATCATCGGACTGTGATAGATTTACTATGACACTATGTCTATAGGTCACAGTATCCTTATTGTTACAGGATAAATCATCTGACTGTGATGGATTGTCTCTGACATCATGTCTATATGTGACAGTATCATTATTGTTACAGGATAAATCATATGATTGTGATAGATTGACTCTGACGCCATGTCTATAGGTCACAGTATCATTATTGTTACAGGATATATCATCTGACTGTGATATATTTACTCTGACGCCATTTCTTTTGGTCAAGGTATCATTATTGTTACGGGAAAAATCATCTGACTGTGATAGATTGACTCTGACACCATGTCTATACGTCACAGTATCATTATTGTTACGGGATAAATCATCTGACTGTGATAGATTGACTCTTACACCATGTCTATAGGTCACAGTATCATTATTACGGGATAAATCATCTGACTGTGATAGATTGACTCTGACACCATTTCTATTGGTCACAGTATCATCATTGTTATAGGATAAATCATCTGACTGTGATAGATTAACTCTGACATCATGTCCATTGACTCTGACACTATGTCTATAGGCCACAGTATCCTTATTGTTACAGGAAAAATCATCGGACTGTGATAGATTGATTCTGACACTATGTCTTTAGCTCAAAGTATCATTATTGGTACAGGATAAATCATCTGACTGTGATAGATTTTGACACTGACACCACGTCTATTGGCCACAGTACCATTTTTGTTACAGGATAAATCATCTGACTGTGATAGATTGACTCTGACACTATGTCTATAGGTCACATTATCATTATTGTTACGGGATAAATAATCTCACTGTGATAGATTGACTCTGACACTATGTCTATAGGCCACAGTATCCTAATTGTTACAGGAAAAATCATCTGACTGTGATAGATTGACTCTGACACCACGTCTATAGGCCACAGTACCATTTTTGTTACAGGATAAATCATCTGACTGTGATAGATTGACTCTGACACTATGTCTATAGTTCACAGTATCCTTATTGTTACAGAATAAATCATTTAACTGTTATAGATTGACTCTGACACTATGTCTATAGGCCACAGTATCCTTATTGTTACAGGAAAAATCATCTGACTGTGATAGATTGATTCTGACACTATGTCTTTAGTTCAAAGTATCATTATTGTTACAGGATAAATCATCTGACTGTGATAGATTGACACTGACACCACGTCTATAGGCCACAGTACCATTTTTGTTACAGGATAAATCATCTGACTGTGATAGATTGACTCTGACACTATGTCTATAGGTCACAGTATCCTTATTGTTACAGGATAATTTATCTGACTGTTATAGATTGACTCTGACACTATGTCTTTAGGCCACAGTATCCTTATTATTACAGAAAAAATCATCTGACTGTGATAGATTGATTCTGACAATATGTCTTTAGGTCAAAGTATCATTATTGTTACAGGATAAATCATCTGACTGTGATAGATTGACTCTGACAGTATGTCTATAGGTCACAGTACCACTGGTGGTACAGGATCAATCATCTGACTGTAATAGGTTTACTCTGACGCCATTTCTTTTGATCAAGGCATCATTATTGTTACAGGATAAATCATCGGACTGTGATAGATTGACTCTGACACCATGTCTTTAGGGCACAGTATCATTATTGTTACGGGATAAATCAGCTGACTGTGATAGATTGACTCTGACACCATGTCTATAGGTCACAGTATCATTATTATTACGGGATAAATCATCTGACTGTGATAGATTGACTCTGACACCACGTCTATAGGCCACAGTACCATTTTTGTTACAGGATAAATTATCTGACTGTGATATATTGACTCTGACACTATGTCTATAGGTCACAGTATCATTATTGTTACAGGAAAATCATCTGACTGTGATAGATTGACTCTCACACCATGTCTATAGGTCAGAGTATCATTATTATTACGGGATAAATCATCTGACTGTGATAGATTGACTCTGACACCAAGTCTATAGGCCACAGTACCATTTTTGTTACAGGATCAATCATCTGACTGTGATAGATTGACTCTGACACCATTTCTATTGGTGAAGGTATCATTATTGTTACAGGATAAATCATCGGACTGTGATAGATTGATTCTGACACTATGTCTATAGGTCACAGTATCATTATTGTTACAGGATAAATCATCTGACTGTGATAGATTGACTCTGACACCATGTCTATACGTCACAGTATCATTATTATTACGGGATAAATCATCTGACTGTGATAAATTGACTCTGACACCAAGTCTATAGGCCACAGTACCATTTTTGTTACAGGATAAATCATCTGACTGTGATAGATTTACTCTGACACTATGTCTATAGGTCACAGTATCCTTATTGTTACAGGATAAATCATCTGACTGTGATATATTGACTCTGACAGTATGTCTATAGGTCACAGTATCATTATTGTTACAGGATAAATCATCTGACTGTGATAGATTGACTCTCACACTATGTATATTGGCCAAAGTACCATTATTGGTACAAGATAAATCATCTGACTGTGATAGATTTACTCTGACACCATTTCTATTGGTCAAGGTATCATTATTGTTACAGGATAAATCATCGGACTGTGATAGATTGATTCTGACACTATGTCTATAGGTCACAGTATCATTATTGTTACAGGATAAATCATATGACTGTGATAGATTGTCTCTGACATCATGTCTATAGGTGACAGTATCATTATTGTTACATGATAAATCATATGACTGTGATAAATTGACTCTGACGCCATGTCTATAGGTCACAGTATCATTATTGTTACATGATATATCATCTGACTGTGATAGATTGACTCTCACACTATGTATATTGGCCAAAGTACCATTATTGGTACAAGATAAATAATCTGACTGTGATAGATTTACTCTGACACCATTTCTATTGGTCAAGGTATCATTGTTGTTACAGGATAAATCATCGGACTGTGATAGATTGATTCTGACACTATGTCTATATGTCACAGTATCATTATTGTTACAGGATAAACCATCTGACTGTGATAGATTGACTCTGACACCATGTCTATAGGTCACAGTATCATTATTATTACGGGATAAATCATCTGACTGTGATAGATTGACTCTGACACCAAGTCTATAGGCCACAGTACCATTTTTGTTACAGGATCAATCATCTGACTGTGATAGATTGACTCTGACACTATGTCTATAGGTCACAGTATCCTTATTGTTACAGGATAAATCATCTGACTGTGATATATTGACTCTGACAGTATGTCTATAGGTCACAGTATCATTATTGTTACAGGATAAATCATCTGACTGTGATAGATTGACTCTCA
>NW_027267973.1:0-1000 GCF_963676685.1 Mytilus edulis
AAGAAAAATGTACATGTAAAACATAGTTCAATATATCCTTATCATAGGTGCAATTCCAATTTCCCCGACCGTCATTCCTGTCGAACCCTATACACATACCTTTTGATTGCATTTTATATAAGGTCGTTTTTACAATTTAAGACAAACAGAATGTGTATTCAATGTTGTTCATGTTTGCCATACACAGTTACTTTTGCATAGGTACTATTTCTGTGCTAAAAATCTGTAGTACTGGAAATTTACTTTTAATATTTAGTACTATTTTGTTACCTACTTTTTAGGTACTTTTATTTTACAGTACTTAACTTGTACTTGAAATTTAGGTACTACAGATTTTTGGTTACTCCCGTTACATTTTCAGCATTTTGAAAGCTTTTCTGTTTCAAATCTCTTAAAATTATGATTTTCAAGCATGGAATATTGTATCATTTCTGTACCAAAATATTTAGTACAAATCAAGTACTGTAAAATACAAGTACCTAAATATTACAATAATTTTAAAGTAAAGAGATAGTACTAAATATCAAAAGTAAATTTCCAGTACTACATATTTTAGTACAGAAATAGTACATATGCAAAAGTAGCTGTGTAGATGCCTAAATGACGAAAATGTTTGCCGAAAATTGGTTCTTTCAATAATTGCTTTAAGTTGCATAATAAAAGTCAATAAATTGTTTAGTGACTTGACAAGTGAAATCTGATTATCCACTTAATAAAATGCATGAAGAACTATTTTACTACACAAAAAAATTAATTTGATCATGATACAAACCTATATGCTAATAATTGCTGCATTAAGTTTTATATTGATGTTTTTCAATAATTCAATGACTTACACTGTACAAAATGATTATGTTGTAAGATCATTTCTTAATTATAGGCAACAGCAGTTGTTCAATAGTCATAAATCGATTAAGGAGGCTTCCGGGTATAAAAAAATTAGCAAAAACATAAACATTTGTTTTTCTTATTAATTTTTTTATTTATTACACTATTAGTT
>NW_027267974.1:0-41176 GCF_963676685.1 Mytilus edulis
TTCTAAATTTGCTGAAATGCACCTCTTAGGCCACAGACCACAATTAATTCCTCTATCAGTTCTTTATAACCTTTTGCATCATTAAAAAAATTGCACCATGCACTTTTGTCCAATTTTTTGTGTGTGTAATGTATTGTCCTAGTCCAAATATATATCCAAAATTCAGAAAGATTGAAGCAATCACTTTTACAAATTTAGCCAATACACATCCATACCCCTATTGACAAGTCAAGAGATGTTCCGAAAACTGTAAATATCACCTTTTTGCACTTGACCTAATCACTCATTCCATATCAAAATCAGTTAAAATACAACCTCCAAAAATTTATTTGACCTCTCTTCTTTCATTTCCACCCCAAAAGATTTAAGGAATGAGTGAGGAAAGGAAAGAAAAAAATTAAGGAAAAATACACTCTAATTAAAAGGAACTATATTCGTGGACAACGAAAAGCGGGGTCATTAATTGTGGTCTTGGGCCTATTAGGGGCCTAAAACTTGACCAATTCTAATAAAACTTGGCATGATTCAAGCTTAGTATATTATAAAACAGGTTACAAAGTTTCAAAGCCATATGATACCAAATAAAAAAAATGTGGCATTTTTTATATCTGAATTTTGGGTGCTGAATTGTGGCGTTGAATTAGAACAATTAAAACTATCAAATTTGAGCTTCTAAAAACCAAAAGATACCAAAACTAACACTTTTTAATGTCTCTATGTATAAGTTAACATCTATTTAAAGCAACAGAAAGCATATTTCATGTATCAGACTTATGCAAAATGGCCAGAAGTTAATTTTATATGAGCCTGTGCCAAAAAATAGAGGTTTTCAATTAGGGTGAGGCCTTATATCAAATGTAATATTTTTCACTTACCACAATTTTCTGAAGTTGTTAAGTTATCAAACAAACTTTAACAGGTTATAAATGTACTTTTGATGGAAATATAAGTTTCAAATAGCATAACGCATGTGGATAAAATGGTCTTTAGCAATGTTATGCTTAAAAAAACAGATTGCCAGTTTAGGCCGTTCCCCACATTTGCATATTTAAAAGCATATAAATGATATGGGAGATGGAGATATACTTCTTTTTGCTAAAATCTGTGCTCAGATATGATAAAACATGGAGCCTGGATGTAACAAGACTGTCACTTTCAACTATATATGCAGACAGTATGGTCTGATGCAAAGTTTATTAACTTTACTGTTTAAAAACTGAATGAAATGTCAGCCTCAAAAGGCCAATATTTAAACCACTAGCTATCCAACAGAAGAAAGTAAAGGTAGTCTGTGAAACAGAAATGGTTAAGCAACCAGTAATAAGTGTTTTTGATGTAGGTTCAGTGCAATCTGTTTTGGAATACAACTTTTAAGTGCATAGAACTTCACATTTCACCTGCTGCGTATACTGACCGTTAGACTTAGACTATTAAAACAGCACATTTTGCACTCTTTTTATGTTTTTATCTACTTTTTTTTGTGTTCAGAGTTCACAAATAAGTTAAACAACTGAAATAAATACCACAAACACAAATAGATATCAGAAAAAAAACTGTCAGAGAGAAATTAAGCATGCTGTTTTTGAAAAAATAGTGAAAAAAGTGAAAAAGCTACATTTTAGGCATTTAACCTGAAAAGTGACTTTTTCACAAAACTTCTATCAAATGAAAGTGAAAATCATTTCTTCTCATATAGTTTGACAAATCAATACCAATAGATCATTCAGAAAAGATGCCAAAGTAAAAATTCTAAATTTGCTGAAATGCACCTCTTAGGCCACAGACCACAATTAATTCCTCTATCAGTTCTTTATAACCTTTTGCATCATTAAAAAAATTGCACCATGCACTTTTGTCCAATTTTTTGTGTGTGTAATGTATTGTCCTAGTCCAAATATATATCCAAAATTCAGAAAGATTGAAGCAATCACTTTTACAAATTTAGCCAATACACATCCATACCCCTATTGACAAGTCAAGAGATGTTCCGAAAACTGTAAATATCACCTTTTTGCACTTGACCTAATCACTCATTCCATATCAAAATCAGTTAAAATACAACCTCCAAAAATTTATTTGACCTCTCTTCTTTCATTTCCACCCCAAAAGATTTAAGGAATGAGTGAGGAAAGGAAAGAAAAAAAATTAAGGAAAAATACACTCTAATTAAAAGGAACTATATTCGTGGACAACGAAAAGCGGGGTCATTAATTGTGGTCTTGGGCCTATTAGGGGCCTAAAACTTGACCAATTCTAATAAAACTTGGCATGATTCAAGCTTAGTATATTATAAAACAGGTTACAAAGTTTCAAAGCCATATGATACCAAATAAAAAAAATGTGGCATTTTTTATATCTGAATTTTGGGTGCTGAATTGTGGCGTTGAATTAGAACAATTAAAACTATCAAATTTGAGCTTCTAAAAACCAAAAGATACCAAAACTAACACTTTTTAATGTCTCTATGTATAAGTTAACATCTATTTAAAGCAACAGAAAGCATATTTCATGTATCAGACTTATGCAAAATGGCCAGAAGTTAATTTTATATGAGCCTGTGCCAAAAAATAGAGGTTTTCAATTAGGGTGAGGCCTTATATCAAATGTAATATTTTTCACTTACCACAATTTTCTGAAGTTGTTAAGTTATCAAACAAACTTTAACAGGTTATAAATGTACTTTTGATGGAAATATAAGTTTCAAATAGCATAACGCATGTGGATAAAATGGTCTTTAGCAATGTTATGCTTAAAAAAACAGATTGCCAGTTTAGGCCGTTCCCCACATTTGCATATTTAAAAGCATATAAATGATATGGGAGATGGAGATATACTTCTTTTTGCTAAAATCTGTGCTCAGATATGATAAAACATGGAGCCTGGATGTAACAAGACTGTCACTTTCAACTATATATGCAGACAGTATGGTCTGATGCAAAGTTTATTAACTTTACTGTTTAAAAACTGAATGAAATGTCAGCCTCAAAAGGCCAATATTTAAACCACTAGCTATCCAACAGAAGAAAGTAAAGGTAGTCTGTGAAACAGAAATGGTTAAGCAACCAGTAATAAGTGTTTTTGATGTAGGTTCAGTGCAATCTGTTTTGGAATACAACTTTTAAGTGCATAGAACTTCACATTTCACCTGCTGCGTATACTGACCGTTAGACTTAGACTATTAAAACAGCACATTTTGCACTCTTTTTATGTTTTTATCTACTTTTTTTTGTGTTCAGAGTTCACAAATAAGTTAAACAACTGAAATAAATACCACAAACACAAATAGATATCAGAAAAAAAACTGTCAGAGAGAAATTAAGCATGCTGTTTTTGAAAAAATAGTGAAAAAAGTGAAAAAGCTACATTTTAGGCATTTAACCTGAAAAGTGACTTTTTCACAAAACTTCTATCAAATGAAAGTGAAAATCATTTCTTCTCATATAGTTTGACAAATCAATACCAATAGATCATTCAGAAAAGATGCCAAAGTAAAAATTCTAAATTTGCTGAAATGCACCTCTTAGGCCACAGACCACAATTAATTCCTCTATCAGTTCTTTATAACCTTTTGCATCATTAAAAAAATTGCACCATGCACTTTTGTCCAATTTTTTGTGTGTGTAATGTATTGTCCTAGTCCAAATATATATCCAAAATTCAGAAAGATTGAAGCAATCACTTTTACAAATTTAGCCAATACACATCCATACCCCTATTGACAAGTCAAGAGATGTTCCGAAAACTGTAAATATCACCTTTTTGCACTTGACCTAATCACTCATTCCATATCAAAATCAGTTAAAATACAACCTCCAAAAATTTATTTGACCTCTCTTCTTTCATTTCCACCCCAAAAGATTTAAGGAATGAGTGAGGAAAGGAAAGAAAAAAAATTAAGGAAAAATACACTCTAATTAAAAGGAACTATATTCGTGGACAACGAAAAGCGGGGTCATTAATTGTGGTCTTGGGCCTATTAGGGGCCTAAAACTTGACCAATTCTAATAAAACTTGGCATGATTCAAGCTTAGTATATTATAAAACAGGTTACAAAGTTTCAAAGCCATATGATACCAAATAAAAAAAATGTGGCATTTTTTATATCTGAATTTTGGGTGCTGAATTGTGGCGTTGAATTAGAACAATTAAAACTATCAAATTTGAGCTTCTAAAAACCAAAAGATACCAAAACTAACACTTTTTAATGTCTCTATGTATAAGTTAACATCTATTTAAAGCAACAGAAAGCATATTTCATGTATCAGACTTATGCAAAATGGCCAGAAGTTAATTTTATATGAGCCTGTGCCAAAAAATAGAGGTTTTCAATTAGGGTGAGGCCTTATATCAAATGTAATATTTTTCACTTACCACAATTTTCTGAAGTTGTTAAGTTATCAAACAAACTTTAACAGGTTATAAATGTACTTTTGATGGAAATATAAGTTTCAAATAGCATAACGCATGTGGATAAAATGGTCTTTAGCAATGTTATGCTTAAAAAAACAGATTGCCAGTTTAGGCCGTTCCCCACATTTGCATATTTAAAAGCATATAAATGATATGGGAGATGGAGATATACTTCTTTTTGCTAAAATCTGTGCTCAGATATGATAAAACATGGAGCCTGGATGTAACAAGACTGTCACTTTCAACTATATATGCAGACAGTATGGTCTGATGCAAAGTTTATTAACTTTACTGTTTAAAAACTGAATGAAATGTCAGCCTCAAAAGGCCAATATTTAAACCACTAGCTATCCAACAGAAGAAAGTAAAGGTAGTCTGTGAAACAGAAATGGTTAAGCAACCAGTAATAAGTGTTTTTGATGTAGGTTCAGTGCAATCTGTTTTGGAATACAACTTTTAAGTGCATAGAACTTCACATTTCACCTGCTGCGTATACTGACCGTTAGACTTAGACTATTAAAACAGCACATTTTGCACTCTTTTTATGTTTTTATCTACTTTTTTTTGTGTTCAGAGTTCACAAATAAGTTAAACAACTGAAATAAATACCACAAACACAAATAGATATCAGAAAAAAAACTGTCAGAGAGAAATTAAGCATGCTGTTTTTGAAAAAATAGTGAAAAAAGTGAAAAAGCTACATTTTAGGCATTTAACCTGAAAAGTGACTTTTTCACAAAACTTCTATCAAATGAAAGTGAAAATCATTTCTTCTCATATAGTTTGACAAATCAATACCAATAGATCATTCAGAAAAGATGCCAAAGTAAAAATTCTAAATTTGCTGAAATGCACCTCTTAGGCCACAGACCACAATTAATTCCTCTATCAGTTCTTTATAACCTTTTGCATCATTAAAAAAATTGCACCATGCACTTTTGTCCAATTTTTTGTGTGTGTAATGTATTGTCCTAGTCCAAATATATATCCAAAATTCAGAAAGATTGAAGCAATCACTTTTACAAATTTAGCCAATACACATCCATACCCCTATTGACAAGTCAAGAGATGTTCCGAAAACTGTAAATATCACCTTTTTGCACTTGACCTAATCACTCATTCCATATCAAAATCAGTTAAAATACAACCTCCAAAAATTTATTTGACCTCTCTTCTTTCATTTCCACCCCAAAAGATTTAAGGAATGAGTGAGGAAAGGAAAGAAAAAAAATTAAGGAAAAATACACTCTAATTAAAAGGAACTATATTCGTGGACAACGAAAAGCGGGGTCATTAATTGTGGTCTTGGGCCTATTAGGGGCCTAAAACTTGACCAATTCTAATAAAACTTGGCATGATTCAAGCTTAGTATATTATAAAACAGGTTACAAAGTTTCAAAGCCATATGATACCAAATAAAAAAAATGTGGCATTTTTTATATCTGAATTTTGGGTGCTGAATTGTGGCGTTGAATTAGAACAATTAAAACTATCAAATTTGAGCTTCTAAAAACCAAAAGATACCAAAACTAACACTTTTTAATGTCTCTATGTATAAGTTAACATCTATTTAAAGCAACAGAAAGCATATTTCATGTATCAGACTTATGCAAAATGGCCAGAAGTTAATTTTATATGAGCCTGTGCCAAAAAATAGAGGTTTTCAATTAGGGTGAGGCCTTATATCAAATGTAATATTTTTCACTTACCACAATTTTCTGAAGTTGTTAAGTTATCAAACAAACTTTAACAGGTTATAAATGTACTTTTGATGGAAATATAAGTTTCAAATAGCATAACGCATGTGGATAAAATGGTCTTTAGCAATGTTATGCTTAAAAAAACAGATTGCCAGTTTAGGCCGTTCCCCACATTTGCATATTTAAAAGCATATAAATGATATGGGAGATGGAGATATACTTCTTTTTGCTAAAATCTGTGCTCAGATATGATAAAACATGGAGCCTGGATGTAACAAGACTGTCACTTTCAACTATATATGCAGACAGTATGGTCTGATGCAAAGTTTATTAACTTTACTGTTTAAAAACTGAATGAAATGTCAGCCTCAAAAGGCCAATATTTAAACCACTAGCTATCCAACAGAAGAAAGTAAAGGTAGTCTGTGAAACAGAAATGGTTAAGCAACCAGTAATAAGTGTTTTTGATGTAGGTTCAGTGCAATCTGTTTTGGAATACAACTTTTAAGTGCATAGAACTTCACATTTCACCTGCTGCGTATACTGACCGTTAGACTTAGACTATTAAAACAGCACATTTTGCACTCTTTTTATGTTTTTATCTACTTTTTTTTGTGTTCAGAGTTCACAAATAAGTTAAACAACTGAAATAAATACCACAAACACAAATAGATATCAGAAAAAAAACTGTCAGAGAGAAATTAAGCATGCTGTTTTTGAAAAAATAGTGAAAAAAGTGAAAAAGCTACATTTTAGGCATTTAACCTGAAAAGTGACTTTTTCACAAAACTTCTATCAAATGAAAGTGAAAATCATTTCTTCTCATATAGTTTGACAAATCAATACCAATAGATCATTCAGAAAAGATGCCAAAGTAAAAATTCTAAATTTGCTGAAATGCACCTCTTAGGCCACAGACCACAATTAATTCCTCTATCAGTTCTTTATAACCTTTTGCATCATTAAAAAAATTGCACCATGCACTTTTGTCCAATTTTTTGTGTGTGTAATGTATTGTCCTAGTCCAAATATATATCCAAAATTCAGAAAGATTGAAGCAATCACTTTTACAAATTTAGCCAATACACATCCATACCCCTATTGACAAGTCAAGAGATGTTCCGAAAACTGTAAATATCACCTTTTTGCACTTGACCTAATCACTCATTCCATATCAAAATCAGTTAAAATACAACCTCCAAAAATTTATTTGACCTCTCTTCTTTCATTTCCACCCCAAAAGATTTAAGGAATGAGTGAGGAAAGGAAAGAAAAAAAATTAAGGAAAAATACACTCTAATTAAAAGGAACTATATTCGTGGACAACGAAAAGCGGGGTCATTAATTGTGGTCTTGGGCCTATTAGGGGCCTAAAACTTGACCAATTCTAATAAAACTTGGCATGATTCAAGCTTAGTATATTATAAAACAGGTTACAAAGTTTCAAAGCCATATGATACCAAATAAAAAAAATGTGGCATTTTTTATATCTGAATTTTGGGTGCTGAATTGTGGCGTTGAATTAGAACAATTAAAACTATCAAATTTGAGCTTCTAAAAACCAAAAGATACCAAAACTAACACTTTTTAATGTCTCTATGTATAAGTTAACATCTATTTAAAGCAACAGAAAGCATATTTCATGTATCAGACTTATGCAAAATGGCCAGAAGTTAATTTTATATGAGCCTGTGCCAAAAAATAGAGGTTTTCAATTAGGGTGAGGCCTTATATCAAATGTAATATTTTTCACTTACCACAATTTTCTGAAGTTGTTAAGTTATCAAACAAACTTTAACAGGTTATAAATGTACTTTTGATGGAAATATAAGTTTCAAATAGCATAACGCATGTGGATAAAATGGTCTTTAGCAATGTTATGCTTAAAAAAACAGATTGCCAGTTTAGGCCGTTCCCCACATTTGCATATTTAAAAGCATATAAATGATATGGGAGATGGAGATATACTTCTTTTTGCTAAAATCTGTGCTCAGATATGATAAAACATGGAGCCTGGATGTAACAAGACTGTCACTTTCAACTATATATGCAGACAGTATGGTCTGATGCAAAGTTTATTAACTTTACTGTTTAAAAACTGAATGAAATGTCAGCCTCAAAAGGCCAATATTTAAACCACTAGCTATCCAACAGAAGAAAGTAAAGGTAGTCTGTGAAACAGAAATGGTTAAGCAACCAGTAATAAGTGTTTTTGATGTAGGTTCAGTGCAATCTGTTTTGGAATACAACTTTTAAGTGCATAGAACTTCACATTTCACCTGCTGCGTATACTGACCGTTAGACTTAGACTATTAAAACAGCACATTTTGCACTCTTTTTATGTTTTTATCTACTTTTTTTTGTGTTCAGAGTTCACAAATAAGTTAAACAACTGAAATAAATACCACAAACACAAATAGATATCAGAAAAAAAACTGTCAGAGAGAAATTAAGCATGCTGTTTTTGAAAAAATAGTGAAAAAAGTGAAAAAGCTACATTTTAGGCATTTAACCTGAAAAGTGACTTTTTCACAAAACTTCTATCAAATGAAAGTGAAAATCATTTCTTCTCATATAGTTTGACAAATCAATACCAATAGATCATTCAGAAAAGATGCCAAAGTAAAAATTCTAAATTTGCTGAAATGCACCTCTTAGGCCACAGACCACAATTAATTCCTCTATCAGTTCTTTATAACCTTTTGCATCATTAAAAAAATTGCACCATGCACTTTTGTCCAATTTTTTGTGTGTGTAATGTATTGTCCTAGTCCAAATATATATCCAAAATTCAGAAAGATTGAAGCAATCACTTTTACAAATTTAGCCAATACACATCCATACCCCTATTGACAAGTCAAGAGATGTTCCGAAAACTGTAAATATCACCTTTTTGCACTTGACCTAATCACTCATTCCATATCAAAATCAGTTAAAATACAACCTCCAAAAATTTATTTGACCTCTCTTCTTTCATTTCCACCCCAAAAGATTTAAGGAATGAGTGAGGAAAGGAAAGAAAAAAAATTAAGGAAAAATACACTCTAATTAAAAGGAACTATATTCGTGGACAACGAAAAGCGGGGTCATTAATTGTGGTCTTGGGCCTATTAGGGGCCTAAAACTTGACCAATTCTAATAAAACTTGGCATGATTCAAGCTTAGTATATTATAAAACAGGTTACAAAGTTTCAAAGCCATATGATACCAAATAAAAAAAATGTGGCATTTTTTATATCTGAATTTTGGGTGCTGAATTGTGGCGTTGAATTAGAACAATTAAAACTATCAAATTTGAGCTTCTAAAAACCAAAAGATACCAAAACTAACACTTTTTAATGTCTCTATGTATAAGTTAACATCTATTTAAAGCAACAGAAAGCATATTTCATGTATCAGACTTATGCAAAATGGCCAGAAGTTAATTTTATATGAGCCTGTGCCAAAAAATAGAGGTTTTCAATTAGGGTGAGGCCTTATATCAAATGTAATATTTTTCACTTACCACAATTTTCTGAAGTTGTTAAGTTATCAAACAAACTTTAACAGGTTATAAATGTACTTTTGATGGAAATATAAGTTTCAAATAGCATAACGCATGTGGATAAAATGGTCTTTAGCAATGTTATGCTTAAAAAAACAGATTGCCAGTTTAGGCCGTTCCCCACATTTGCATATTTAAAAGCATATAAATGATATGGGAGATGGAGATATACTTCTTTTTGCTAAAATCTGTGCTCAGATATGATAAAACATGGAGCCTGGATGTAACAAGACTGTCACTTTCAACTATATATGCAGACAGTATGGTCTGATGCAAAGTTTATTAACTTTACTGTTTAAAAACTGAATGAAATGTCAGCCTCAAAAGGCCAATATTTAAACCACTAGCTATCCAACAGAAGAAAGTAAAGGTAGTCTGTGAAACAGAAATGGTTAAGCAACCAGTAATAAGTGTTTTTGATGTAGGTTCAGTGCAATCTGTTTTGGAATACAACTTTTAAGTGCATAGAACTTCACATTTCACCTGCTGCGTATACTGACCGTTAGACTTAGACTATTAAAACAGCACATTTTGCACTCTTTTTATGTTTTTATCTACTTTTTTTTGTGTTCAGAGTTCACAAATAAGTTAAACAACTGAAATAAATACCACAAACACAAATAGATATCAGAAAAAAAACTGTCAGAGAGAAATTAAGCATGCTGTTTTTGAAAAAATAGTGAAAAAAGTGAAAAAGCTACATTTTAGGCATTTAACCTGAAAAGTGACTTTTTCACAAAACTTCTATCAAATGAAAGTGAAAATCATTTCTTCTCATATAGTTTGACAAATCAATACCAATAGATCATTCAGAAAAGATGCCAAAGTAAAAATTCTAAATTTGCTGAAATGCACCTCTTAGGCCACAGACCACAATTAATTCCTCTATCAGTTCTTTATAACCTTTTGCATCATTAAAAAAATTGCACCATGCACTTTTGTCCAATTTTTTGTGTGTGTAATGTATTGTCCTAGTCCAAATATATATCCAAAATTCAGAAAGATTGAAGCAATCACTTTTACAAATTTAGCCAATACACATCCATACCCCTATTGACAAGTCAAGAGATGTTCCGAAAACTGTAAATATCACCTTTTTGCACTTGACCTAATCACTCATTCCATATCAAAATCAGTTAAAATACAACCTCCAAAAATTTATTTGACCTCTCTTCTTTCATTTCCACCCCAAAAGATTTAAGGAATGAGTGAGGAAAGGAAAGAAAAAAAATTAAGGAAAAATACACTCTAATTAAAAGGAACTATATTCGTGGACAACGAAAAGCGGGGTCATTAATTGTGGTCTTGGGCCTATTAGGGGCCTAAAACTTGACCAATTCTAATAAAACTTGGCATGATTCAAGCTTAGTATATTATAAAACAGGTTACAAAGTTTCAAAGCCATATGATACCAAATAAAAAAAATGTGGCATTTTTTATATCTGAATTTTGGGTGCTGAATTGTGGCGTTGAATTAGAACAATTAAAACTATCAAATTTGAGCTTCTAAAAACCAAAAGATACCAAAACTAACACTTTTTAATGTCTCTATGTATAAGTTAACATCTATTTAAAGCAACAGAAAGCATATTTCATGTATCAGACTTATGCAAAATGGCCAGAAGTTAATTTTATATGAGCCTGTGCCAAAAAATAGAGGTTTTCAATTAGGGTGAGGCCTTATATCAAATGTAATATTTTTCACTTACCACAATTTTCTGAAGTTGTTAAGTTATCAAACAAACTTTAACAGGTTATAAATGTACTTTTGATGGAAATATAAGTTTCAAATAGCATAACGCATGTGGATAAAATGGTCTTTAGCAATGTTATGCTTAAAAAAACAGATTGCCAGTTTAGGCCGTTCCCCACATTTGCATATTTAAAAGCATATAAATGATATGGGAGATGGAGATATACTTCTTTTTGCTAAAATCTGTGCTCAGATATGATAAAACATGGAGCCTGGATGTAACAAGACTGTCACTTTCAACTATATATGCAGACAGTATGGTCTGATGCAAAGTTTATTAACTTTACTGTTTAAAAACTGAATGAAATGTCAGCCTCAAAAGGCCAATATTTAAACCACTAGCTATCCAACAGAAGAAAGTAAAGGTAGTCTGTGAAACAGAAATGGTTAAGCAACCAGTAATAAGTGTTTTTGATGTAGGTTCAGTGCAATCTGTTTTGGAATACAACTTTTAAGTGCATAGAACTTCACATTTCACCTGCTGCGTATACTGACCGTTAGACTTAGACTATTAAAACAGCACATTTTGCACTCTTTTTATGTTTTTATCTACTTTTTTTTGTGTTCAGAGTTCACAAATAAGTTAAACAACTGAAATAAATACCACAAACACAAATAGATATCAGAAAAAAAACTGTCAGAGAGAAATTAAGCATGCTGTTTTTGAAAAAATAGTGAAAAAAGTGAAAAAGCTACATTTTAGGCATTTAACCTGAAAAGTGACTTTTTCACAAAACTTCTATCAAATGAAAGTGAAAATCATTTCTTCTCATATAGTTTGACAAATCAATACCAATAGATCATTCAGAAAAGATGCCAAAGTAAAAATTCTAAATTTGCTGAAATGCACCTCTTAGGCCACAGACCACAATTAATTCCTCTATCAGTTCTTTATAACCTTTTGCATCATTAAAAAAATTGCACCATGCACTTTTGTCCAATTTTTTGTGTGTGTAATGTATTGTCCTAGTCCAAATATATATCCAAAATTCAGAAAGATTGAAGCAATCACTTTTACAAATTTAGCCAATACACATCCATACCCCTATTGACAAGTCAAGAGATGTTCCGAAAACTGTAAATATCACCTTTTTGCACTTGACCTAATCACTCATTCCATATCAAAATCAGTTAAAATACAACCTCCAAAAATTTATTTGACCTCTCTTCTTTCATTTCCACCCCAAAAGATTTAAGGAATGAGTGAGGAAAGGAAAGAAAAAAAATTAAGGAAAAATACACTCTAATTAAAAGGAACTATATTCGTGGACAACGAAAAGCGGGGTCATTAATTGTGGTCTTGGGCCTATTAGGGGCCTAAAACTTGACCAATTCTAATAAAACTTGGCATGATTCAAGCTTAGTATATTATAAAACAGGTTACAAAGTTTCAAAGCCATATGATACCAAATAAAAAAAATGTGGCATTTTTTATATCTGAATTTTGGGTGCTGAATTGTGGCGTTGAATTAGAACAATTAAAACTATCAAATTTGAGCTTCTAAAAACCAAAAGATACCAAAACTAACACTTTTTAATGTCTCTATGTATAAGTTAACATCTATTTAAAGCAACAGAAAGCATATTTCATGTATCAGACTTATGCAAAATGGCCAGAAGTTAATTTTATATGAGCCTGTGCCAAAAAATAGAGGTTTTCAATTAGGGTGAGGCCTTATATCAAATGTAATATTTTTCACTTACCACAATTTTCTGAAGTTGTTAAGTTATCAAACAAACTTTAACAGGTTATAAATGTACTTTTGATGGAAATATAAGTTTCAAATAGCATAACGCATGTGGATAAAATGGTCTTTAGCAATGTTATGCTTAAAAAAACAGATTGCCAGTTTAGGCCGTTCCCCACATTTGCATATTTAAAAGCATATAAATGATATGGGAGATGGAGATATACTTCTTTTTGCTAAAATCTGTGCTCAGATATGATAAAACATGGAGCCTGGATGTAACAAGACTGTCACTTTCAACTATATATGCAGACAGTATGGTCTGATGCAAAGTTTATTAACTTTACTGTTTAAAAACTGAATGAAATGTCAGCCTCAAAAGGCCAATATTTAAACCACTAGCTATCCAACAGAAGAAAGTAAAGGTAGTCTGTGAAACAGAAATGGTTAAGCAACCAGTAATAAGTGTTTTTGATGTAGGTTCAGTGCAATCTGTTTTGGAATACAACTTTTAAGTGCATAGAACTTCACATTTCACCTGCTGCGTATACTGACCGTTAGACTTAGACTATTAAAACAGCACATTTTGCACTCTTTTTATGTTTTTATCTACTTTTTTTTGTGTTCAGAGTTCACAAATAAGTTAAACAACTGAAATAAATACCACAAACACAAATAGATATCAGAAAAAAAACTGTCAGAGAGAAATTAAGCATGCTGTTTTTGAAAAAATAGTGAAAAAAGTGAAAAAGCTACATTTTAGGCATTTAACCTGAAAAGTGACTTTTTCACAAAACTTATATCAAATGAAAGTGAAAATCATTTCTTCTCATATAGTTTGACAAATCAATACCAATAGATCATTCAGAAAAGATGCCAAAGTAAAAATTCTAAATTTGCTGAAATGCACCTCTTAGGCCACAGACCACAATTAATTCCTCTATCAGTTCTTTATAACCTTTTGCATCATTAAAAAAATTGCACCATGCACTTTTGTCCAATTTTTTGTGTGTGTAATGTATTGTCCTAGTCCAAATATATATCCAAAATTCAGAAAGATTGAAGCAATCACTTTTACAAATTTAGCCAATACACATCCATACCCCTATTGACAAGTCAAGAGATGTTCCGAAAACTGTAAATATCACCTTTTTGCACTTGACCTAATCACTCATTCCATATCAAAATCAGTTAAAATACAACCTCCAAAAATTTATTTGACCTCTCTTCTTTCATTTCCACCCCAAAAGATTTAAGGAATGAGTGAGGAAAGGAAAGAAAAAAAATTAAGGAAAAATACACTCTAATTAAAAGGAACTATATTCGTGGACAACGAAAAGCGGGGTCATTAATTGTGGTCTTGGGCCTATTAGGGGCCTAAAACTTGACCAATTCTAATAAAACTTGGCATGATTCAAGCTTAGTATATTATAAAACAGGTTACAAAGTTTCAAAGCCATATGATACCAAATAAAAAAAATGTGGCATTTTTTATATCTGAATTTTGGGTGCTGAATTGTGGCGTTGAATTAGAACAATTAAAACTATCAAATTTGAGCTTCTAAAAACCAAAAGATACCAAAACTAACACTTTTTAATGTCTCTATGTATAAGTTAACATCTATTTAAAGCAACAGAAAGCATATTTCATGTATCAGACTTATGCAAAATGGCCAGAAGTTAATTTTATATGAGCCTGTGCCAAAAAATAGAGGTTTTCAATTAGGGTGAGGCCTTATATCAAATGTAATATTTTTCACTTACCACAATTTTCTGAAGTTGTTAAGTTATCAAACAAACTTTAACAGGTTATAAATGTACTTTTGATGGAAATATAAGTTTCAAATAGCATAACGCATGTGGATAAAATGGTCTTTAGCAATGTTATGCTTAAAAAAACAGATTGCCAGTTTAGGCCGTTCCCCACATTTGCATATTTAAAAGCATATAAATGATATGGGAGATGGAGATATACTTCTTTTTGCTAAAATCTGTGCTCAGATATGATAAAACATGGAGCCTGGATGTAACAAGACTGTCACTTTCAACTATATATGCAGACAGTATGGTCTGATGCAAAGTTTATTAACTTTACTGTTTAAAAACTGAATGAAATGTCAGCCTCAAAAGGCCAATATTTAAACCACTAGCTATCCAACAGAAGAAAGTAAAGGTAGTCTGTGAAACAGAAATGGTTAAGCAACCAGTAATAAGTGTTTTTGATGTAGGTTCAGTGCAATCTGTTTTGGAATACAACTTTTAAGTGCATAGAACTTCACATTTCACCTGCTGCGTATACTGACCGTTAGACTTAGACTATTAAAACAGCACATTTTGCACTCTTTTTATGTTTTTATCTACTTTTTTTTGTGTTCAGAGTTCACAAATAAGTTAAACAACTGAAATAAATACCACAAACACAAATAGATATCAGAAAAAAAACTGTCAGAGAGAAATTAAGCATGCTGTTTTTGAAAAAATAGTGAAAAAAGTGAAAAAGCTACATTTTAGGCATTTAACCTGAAAAGTGACTTTTTCACAAAACTTCTATCAAATGAAAGTGAAAATCATTTCTTCTCATATAGTTTGACAAATCAATACCAATAGATCATTCAGAAAAGATGCCAAAGTAAAAATTCTAAATTTGCTGAAATGCACCTCTTAGGCCACAGACCACAATTAATTCCTCTATCAGTTCTTTATAACCTTTTGCATCATTAAAAAAATTGCACCATGCACTTTTGTCCAATTTTTTGTGTGTGTAATGTATTGTCCTAGTCCAAATATATATCCAAAATTCAGAAAGATTGAAGCAATCACTTTTACAAATTTAGCCAATACACATCCATACCCCTATTGACAAGTCAAGAGATGTTCCGAAAACTGTAAATATCACCTTTTTGCACTTGACCTAATCACTCATTCCATATCAAAATCAGTTAAAATACAACCTCCAAAAATTTATTTGACCTCTCTTCTTTCATTTCCACCCCAAAAGATTTAAGGAATGAGTGAGGAAAGGAAAGAAAAAAAATTAAGGAAAAATACACTCTAATTAAAAGGAACTATATTCGTGGACAACGAAAAGCGGGGTCATTAATTGTGGTCTTGGGCCTATTAGGGGCCTAAAACTTGACCAATTCTAATAAAACTTGGCATGATTCAAGCTTAGTATATTATAAAACAGGTTACAAAGTTTCAAAGCCATATGATACCAAATAAAAAAAATGTGGCATTTTTTATATCTGAATTTTGGGTGCTGAATTGTGGCGTTGAATTAGAACAATTAAAACTATCAAATTTGAGCTTCTAAAAACCAAAAGATACCAAAACTAACACTTTTTAATGTCTCTATGTATAAGTTAACATCTATTTAAAGCAACAGAAAGCATATTTCATGTATCAGACTTATGCAAAATGGCCAGAAGTTAATTTTATATGAGCCTGTGCCAAAAAATAGAGGTTTTCAATTAGGGTGAGGCCTTATATCAAATGTAATATTTTTCACTTACCACAATTTTCTGAAGTTGTTAAGTTATCAAACAAACTTTAACAGGTTATAAATGTACTTTTGATGGAAATATAAGTTTCAAATAGCATAACGCATGTGGATAAAATGGTCTTTAGCAATGTTATGCTTAAAAAAACAGATTGCCAGTTTAGGCCGTTCCCCACATTTGCATATTTAAAAGCATATAAATGATATGGGAGATGGAGATATACTTCTTTTTGCTAAAATCTGTGCTCAGATATGATAAAACATGGAGCCTGGATGTAACAAGACTGTCACTTTCAACTATATATGCAGACAGTATGGTCTGATGCAAAGTTTATTAACTTTACTGTTTAAAAACTGAATGAAATGTCAGCCTCAAAAGGCCAATATTTAAACCACTAGCTATCCAACAGAAGAAAGTAAAGGTAGTCTGTGAAACAGAAATGGTTAAGCAACCAGTAATAAGTGTTTTTGATGTAGGTTCAGTGCAATCTGTTTTGGAATACAACTTTTAAGTGCATAGAACTTCACATTTCACCTGCTGCGTATACTGACCGTTAGACTTAGACTATTAAAACAGCACATTTTGCACTCTTTTTATGTTTTTATCTACTTTTTTTTGTGTTCAGAGTTCACAAATAAGTTAAACAACTGAAATAAATACCACAAACACAAATAGATATCAGAAAAAAAACTGTCAGAGAGAAATTAAGCATGCTGTTTTTGAAAAAATAGTGAAAAAAGTGAAAAAGCTACATTTTAGGCATTTAACCTGAAAAGTGACTTTTTCACAAAACTTCTATCAAATGAAAGTGAAAATCATTTCTTCTCATATAGTTTGACAAATCAATACCAATAGATCATTCAGAAAAGATGCCAAAGTAAAAATTCTAAATTTGCTGAAATGCACCTCTTAGGCCACAGACCACAATTAATTCCTCTATCAGTTCTTTATAACCTTTTGCATCATTAAAAAAATTGCACCATGCACTTTTGTCCAATTTTTTGTGTGTGTAATGTATTGTCCTAGTCCAAATATATATCCAAAATTCAGAAAGATTGAAGCAATCACTTTTACAAATTTAGCCAATACACATCCATACCCCTATTGACAAGTCAAGAGATGTTCCGAAAACTGTAAATATCACCTTTTTGCACTTGACCTAATCACTCATTCCATATCAAAATCAGTTAAAATACAACCTCCAAAAATTTATTTGACCTCTCTTCTTTCATTTCCACCCCAAAAGATTTAAGGAATGAGTGAGGAAAGGAAAGAAAAAAAATTAAGGAAAAATACACTCTAATTAAAAGGAACTATATTCGTGGACAACGAAAAGCGGGGTCATTAATTGTGGTCTTGGGCCTATTAGGGGCCTAAAACTTGACCAATTCTAATAAAACTTGGCATGATTCAAGCTTAGTATATTATAAAACAGGTTACAAAGTTTCAAAGCCATATGATACCAAATAAAAAAAATGTGGCATTTTTTATATCTGAATTTTGGGTGCTGAATTGTGGCGTTGAATTAGAACAATTAAAACTATCAAATTTGAGCTTCTAAAAACCAAAAGATACCAAAACTAACACTTTTTAATGTCTCTATGTATAAGTTAACATCTATTTAAAGCAACAGAAAGCATATTTCATGTATCAGACTTATGCAAAATGGCCAGAAGTTAATTTTATATGAGCCTGTGCCAAAAAATAGAGGTTTTCAATTAGGGTGAGGCCTTATATCAAATGTAATATTTTTCACTTACCACAATTTTCTGAAGTTGTTAAGTTATCAAACAAACTTTAACAGGTTATAAATGTACTTTTGATGGAAATATAAGTTTCAAATAGCATAACGCATGTGGATAAAATGGTCTTTAGCAATGTTATGCTTAAAAAAACAGATTGCCAGTTTAGGCCGTTCCCCACATTTGCATATTTAAAAGCATATAAATGATATGGGAGATGGAGATATACTTCTTTTTGCTAAAATCTGTGCTCAGATATGATAAAACATGGAGCCTGGATGTAACAAGACTGTCACTTTCAACTATATATGCAGACAGTATGGTCTGATGCAAAGTTTATTAACTTTACTGTTTAAAAACTGAATGAAATGTCAGCCTCAAAAGGCCAATATTTAAACCACTAGCTATCCAACAGAAGAAAGTAAAGGTAGTCTGTGAAACAGAAATGGTTAAGCAACCAGTAATAAGTGTTTTTGATGTAGGTTCAGTGCAATCTGTTTTGGAATACAACTTTTAAGTGCATAGAACTTCACATTTCACCTGCTGCGTATACTGACCGTTAGACTTAGACTATTAAAACAGCACATTTTGCACTCTTTTTATGTTTTTATCTACTTTTTTTTGTGTTCAGAGTTCACAAATAAGTTAAACAACTGAAATAAATACCACAAACACAAATAGATATCAGAAAAAAAACTGTCAGAGAGAAATTAAGCATGCTGTTTTTGAAAAAATAGTGAAAAAAGTGAAAAAGCTACATTTTAGGCATTTAACCTGAAAAGTGACTTTTTCACAAAACTTCTATCAAATGAAAGTGAAAATCATTTCTTCTCATATAGTTTGACAAATCAATACCAATAGATCATTCAGAAAAGATGCCAAAGTAAAAATTCTAAATTTGCTGAAATGCACCTCTTAGGCCACAGACCACAATTAATTCCTCTATCAGTTCTTTATAACCTTTTGCATCATTAAAAAAATTGCACCATGCACTTTTGTCCAATTTTTTGTGTGTGTAATGTATTGTCCTAGTCCAAATATATATCCAAAATTCAGAAAGATTGAAGCAATCACTTTTACAAATTTAGCCAATACACATCCATACCCCTATTGACAAGTCAAGAGATGTTCCGAAAACTGTAAATATCACCTTTTTGCACTTGACCTAATCACTCATTCCATATCAAAATCAGTTAAAATACAACCTCCAAAAATTTATTTGACCTCTCTTCTTTCATTTCCACCCCAAAAGATTTAAGGAATGAGTGAGGAAAGGAAAGAAAAAAAATTAAGGAAAAATACACTCTAATTAAAAGGAACTATATTCGTGGACAACGAAAAGCGGGGTCATTAATTGTGGTCTTGGGCCTATTAGGGGCCTAAAACTTGACCAATTCTAATAAAACTTGGCATGATTCAAGCTTAGTATATTATAAAACAGGTTACAAAGTTTCAAAGCCATATGATACCAAATAAAAAAAATGTGGCATTTTTTATATCTGAATTTTGGGTGCTGAATTGTGGCGTTGAATTAGAACAATTAAAACTATCAAATTTGAGCTTCTAAAAACCAAAAGATACCAAAACTAACACTTTTTAATGTCTCTATGTATAAGTTAACATCTATTTAAAGCAACAGAAAGCATATTTCATGTATCAGACTTATGCAAAATGGCCAGAAGTTAATTTTATATGAGCCTGTGCCAAAAAATAGAGGTTTTCAATTAGGGTGAGGCCTTATATCAAATGTAATATTTTTCACTTACCACAATTTTCTGAAGTTGTTAAGTTATCAAACAAACTTTAACAGGTTATAAATGTACTTTTGATGGAAATATAAGTTTCAAATAGCATAACGCATGTGGATAAAATGGTCTTTAGCAATGTTATGCTTAAAAAAACAGATTGCCAGTTTAGGCCGTTCCCCACATTTGCATATTTAAAAGCATATAAATGATATGGGAGATGGAGATATACTTCTTTTTGCTAAAATCTGTGCTCAGATATGATAAAACATGGAGCCTGGATGTAACAAGACTGTCACTTTCAACTATATATGCAGACAGTATGGTCTGATGCAAAGTTTATTAACTTTACTGTTTAAAAACTGAATGAAATGTCAGCCTCAAAAGGCCAATATTTAAACCACTAGCTATCCAACAGAAGAAAGTAAAGGTAGTCTGTGAAACAGAAATGGTTAAGCAACCAGTAATAAGTGTTTTTGATGTAGGTTCAGTGCAATCTGTTTTGGAATACAACTTTTAAGTGCATAGAACTTCACATTTCACCTGCTGCGTATACTGACCGTTAGACTTAGACTATTAAAACAGCACATTTTGCACTCTTTTTATGTTTTTATCTACTTTTTTTTGTGTTCAGAGTTCACAAATAAGTTAAACAACTGAAATAAATACCACAAACACAAATAGATATCAGAAAAAAAACTGTCAGAGAGAAATTAAGCATGCTGTTTTTGAAAAAATAGTGAAAAAAGTGAAAAAGCTACATTTTAGGCATTTAACCTGAAAAGTGACTTTTTCACAAAACTTCTATCAAATGAAAGTGAAAATCATTTCTTCTCATATAGTTTGACAAATCAATACCAATAGATCATTCAGAAAAGATGCCAAAGTAAAAATTCTAAATTTGCTGAAATGCACCTCTTAGGCCACAGACCACAATTAATTCCTCGATCAGTTCTTTATAACCTTTTGCATCATTAAAAAAATTGCACCATGCACTTTTGTCCAATTTTTTGTGTGTGTAATGTATTGTCCTAGTCCAAATATATATCCAAAATTCAGAAAGATTGAAGCAATCACTTTTACAAATTTAGCCAATACACATCCATACCCCTATTGACAAGTCAAGAGATGTTCCGAAAACTGTAAATATCACCTTTTTGCACTTGACCTAATCACTCATTCCATATCAAAATCAGTTAAAATACAACCTCCAAAAATTTATTTGACCTCTCTTCTTTCATTTCCACCCCAAAAGATTTAAGGAATGAGTGAGGAAAGGAAAGAAAAAAAATTAAGGAAAAATACACTCTAATTAAAAGGAACTATATTCGTGGACAACGAAAAGCGGGGTCATTAATTGTGGTCTTGGGCCTATTAGGGGCCTAAAACTTGACCAATTCTAATAAAACTTGGCATGATTCAAGCTTAGTATATTATAAAACAGGTTACAAAGTTTCAAAGCCATATGATACCAAATAAAAAAAATGTGGCATTTTTTATATCTGAATTTTGGGTGCTGAATTGTGGCGTTGAATTAGAACAATTAAAACTATCAAATTTGAGCTTCTAAAAACCAAAAGATACCAAAACTAACACTTTTTAATGTCTCTATGTATAAGTTAACATCTATTTAAAGCAACAGAAAGCATATTTCATGTATCAGACTTATGCAAAATGGCCAGAAGTTAATTTTATATGAGCCTGTGCCAAAAAATAGAGGTTTTCAATTAGGGTGAGGCCTTATATCAAATGTAATATTTTTCACTTACCACAATTTTCTGAAGTTGTTAAGTTATCAAACAAACTTTAACAGGTTATAAATGTACTTTTGATGGAAATATAAGTTTCAAATAGCATAACGCATGTGGATAAAATGGTCTTTAGCAATGTTATGCTTAAAAAAACAGATTGCCAGTTTAGGCCGTTCCCCACATTTGCATATTTAAAAGCATATAAATGATATGGGAGATGGAGATATACTTCTTTTTGCTAAAATCTGTGCTCAGATATGATAAAACATGGAGCCTGGATGTAACAAGACTGTCACTTTCAACTATATATGCAGACAGTATGGTCTGATGCAAAGTTTATTAACTTTACTGTTTAAAAACTGAATGAAATGTCAGCCTCAAAAGGCCAATATTTAAACCACTAGCTATCCAACAGAAGAAAGTAAAGGTAGTCTGTGAAACAGAAATGGTTAAGCAACCAGTAATAAGTGTTTTTGATGTAGGTTCAGTGCAATCTGTTTTGGAATACAACTTTTAAGTGCATAGAACTTCACATTTCACCTGCTGCGTATACTGACCGTTAGACTTAGACTATTAAAACAGCACATTTTGCACTCTTTTTATGTTTTTATCTACTTTTTTTTGTGTTCAGAGTTCACAAATAAGTTAAACAACTGAAATAAATACCACAAACACAAATAGATATCAGAAAAAAAACTGTCAGAGAGAAATTAAGCATGCTGTTTTTGAAAAAATAGTGAAAAAAGTGAAAAAGCTACATTTTAGGCATTTAACCTGAAAAGTGACTTTTTCACAAAACTTCTATCAAATGAAAGTGAAAATCATTTCTTCTCATATAGTTTGACAAATCAATACCAATAGATCATTCAGAAAAGATGCCAAAGTAAAAATTCTAAATTTGCTGAAATGCACCTATTAGGGGCCTAAAACTTGACCAATTCTAATAAAACTTGGCATGATTCAAGCTTAGTATATTATAAAGCAGGTTACAAAGTTTCAAAGCCATATGATACCAAATAAAAAAAATGTGGCATTTTTTATATCTGAATTTTGGGTGCTGAATTGTGGCGTTGAATTAGAACAATTAAAACTATCAAATTTGAGCTTCTAAAAACCAAAAGATACCAAAACTAACACTTTTTAATGTCTCTATGTATAAGTTAACATCTATTTAAAGCAACAGAAAGCATATTTCATGTATCAGACTTATGCAAAATGGCCAGAAGTTAATTTTATATGAGCCTGTGCCAAAAAATAGAGGTTTTCAATTAGGGTGAGGCCTTATATCAAATGTAATATTTTTCACTTACCACAATTTTCTGAAGTTGTTAAGTTATCAAACAAACTTTAACAGGTTATAAATGTACTTTTGATGGAAATATAAGTTTCAAATAGCATAACGCATGTGGATAAAATGGTCTTTAGCAATGTTATGCTTAAAAAAACAGATTGCCAGTTTAGGCCGTTCCCCACATTTGCATATTTAAAAGCATATAAATGATATGGGAGATGGAGATATACTTCTTTTTGCTAAAATCTGTGCTCAGATATGATAAAACATGGAGCCTGGATGTAACAAGACTGTCACTTTCAACTATATATGCAGACAGTATGGTCTGATGCAAAGTTTATTAACTTTACTGTTTAAAAACTGAATGAAATGTCAGCCTCAAAAGGCCAATATTTAAACCACTAGCTATCCAACAGAAGAAAGTAAAGGTAGTCTGTGAAACAGAAATGGTTAAGCAACCAGTAATAAGTGTTTTTGATGTAGGTTCAGTGCAATCTGTTTTGGAATACAACTTTTAAGTGCATAGAACTTCACATTTCACCTGCTGCGTATACTGACCGTTAGACTTAGACTATTAAAACAGCACATTTTGCACTCTTTTTATGTTTTTATCTACTTTTTTTTGTGTTCAGAGTTCACAAATAAGTTAAACAACTGAAATAAATACCACAAACACAAATAGATATCAGAAAAAAAACTGTCAGAGAGAAATTAAGCATGCTGTTTTTGAAAAAATAGTGAAAAAAGTGAAAAAGCTACATTTTAGGCATTTAACCTGAAAAGTGACTTTTTCACAAAACTTCTATCAAATGAAAGTGAAAATCATTTCTTCTCATATAGTTTGACAAATCAATACCAATAGATCATTCAGAAAAGATGCCAAAGTAAAAATTCTAAATTTGCTGAAATGCACCTCTTAGGCCACAGACCACAATTAATTCCTCTATCAGTTCTTTATAACCTTTTGCATCATTAAAAAAATTGCACCATGCACTTTTGTCCAATTTTTTGTGTGTGTAATGTATTGTCCTAGTCCAAATATATATCCAAAATTCAGAAAGATTGAAGCAATCACTTTTACAAATTTAGCCAATACACATCCATACCCCTATTGACAAGTCAAGAGATGTTCCGAAAACTGTAAATATCACCTTTTTGCACTTGACCTAATCACTCATTCCATATCAAAATCAGTTAAAATACAACCTCCAAAAATTTATTTGACCTCTCTTCTTTCATTTCCACCCCAAAAGATTTAAGGAATGAGTGAGGAAAGGAAAGAAAAAAAATTAAGGAAAAATACACTCTAATTAAAAGGAACTATATTCGTGGACAACGAAAAGCGGGGTCATTAATTGTGGTCTTGGGCCTATTAGGGGCCTAAAACTTGACCAATTCTAATAAAACTTGGCATGATTCAAGCTTAGTATATTATAAAACAGGTTACAAAGTTTCAAAGCCATATGATACCAAATAAAAAAAATGTGGCATTTTTTATATCTGAATTTTGGGTGCTGAATTGTGGCGTTGAATTAGAACAATTAAAACTATCAAATTTGAGCTTCTAAAAACCAAAAGATACCAAAACTAACACTTTTTAATGTCTCTATGTATAAGTTAACATCTATTTAAAGCAACAGAAAGCATATTTCATGTATCAGACTTATGCAAAATGGCCAGAAGTTAATTTTATATGAGCCTGTGCCAAAAAATAGAG
Source organism: Mytilus edulis (assembly GCF_963676685.1). Classification (NCBI taxonomy): domain Eukaryota; kingdom Metazoa; phylum Mollusca; class Bivalvia; order Mytilida; family Mytilidae; genus Mytilus; species Mytilus edulis. Next base: position 24,842 of record NW_027267974.1, read on the forward strand.
GTTTTCAATTAGGGTGAGGCCTTATATCAAATGTAATATTTTTCACTTACCACAATTTTCTGAAGTTGTTAAGTTATCAAACAAACTTTAACAGGTTATAAATGTACTTTTGATGGAAATATAAGTTTCAAATAGCATAACGCATGTGGATAAAATGGTCTTTAGCAATGTTATGCTTAAAAAAACAGATTGCCAGTTTAGGCCGTTCCCCACATTTGCATATTTAAAAGCATATAAATGATATGGGAGATGGAGATATACTTCTTTTTGCTAAAATCTGTGCTCAGATATGATAAAACATGGAGCCTGGATGTAACAAGACTGTCACTTTCAACTATATATGCAGACAGTATGGTCTGATGCAAAGTTTATTAACTTTACTGTTTAAAAACTGAATGAAATGTCAGCCTCAAAAGGCCAATATTTAAACCACTAGCTATCCAACAGAAGAAAGTAAAGGTAGTCTGTGAAACAGAAATGGTTAAGCAACCAGTAATAAGTGTTTTTGATGTAGGTTCAGTGCAATCTGTTTTGGAATACAACTTTTAAGTGCATAGAACTTCACATTTCACCTGCTGCGTATACTGACCGTTAGACTTAGACTATTAAAACAGCACATTTTGCACTCTTTTTATGTTTTTATCTACTTTTTTTTGTGTTCAGAGTTCACAAATAAGTTAAACAACTGAAATAAATACCACAAACACAAATAGATATCAGAAAAAAAACTGTCAGAGAGAAATTAAGCATGCTGTTTTTGAAAAAATAGTGAAAAAAGTGAAAAAGCTACATTTTAGGCATTTAACCTGAAAAGTGACTTTTTCACAAAACTTCTATCAAATGAAAGTGAAAATCATTTCTTCTCATATAGTTTGACAAATCAATACCAATAGATCATTCAGAAAAGATGCCAAAGTAAAAATTCTAAATTTGCTGAAATGCACCTCTTAGGCCACAGACCACAATTAATTCCTCTATCAGTTCTTTATAACCTTTTGCATCATTAAAAAAATTGCACCATGCACTTTTGTCCAATTTTTTGTGTGTGTAATGTATTGTCCTAGTCCAAATATATATCCAAAATTCAGAAAGATTGAAGCAATCACTTTTACAAATTTAGCCAATACACATCCATACCCCTATTGACAAGTCAAGAGATGTTCCGAAAACTGTAAATATCACCTTTTTGCACTTGACCTAATCACTCATTCCATATCAAAATCAGTTAAAATACAACCTCCAAAAATTTATTTGACCTCTCTTCTTTCATTTCCACCCCAAAAGATTTAAGGAATGAGTGAGGAAAGGAAAGAAAAAAAATTAAGGAAAAATACACTCTAATTAAAAGGAACTATATTCGTGGACAACGAAAAGCGGGGTCATTAATTGTGGTCTTGGGCCTATTAGGGGCCTAAAACTTGACCAATTCTAATAAAACTTGGCATGATTCAAGCTTAGTATATTATAAAACAGGTTACAAAGTTTCAAAGCCATATGATACCAAATAAAAAAAATGTGGCATTTTTTATATCTGAATTTTGGGTGCTGAATTGTGGCGTTGAATTAGAACAATTAAAACTATCAAATTTGAGCTTCTAAAAACCAAAAGATACCAAAACTAACACTTTTTAATGTCTCTATGTATAAGTTAACATCTATTTAAAGCAACAGAAAGCATATTTCATGTATCAGACTTATGCAAAATGGCCAGAAGTTAATTTTATATGAGCCTGTGCCAAAAAATAGAGGTTTTCAATTAGGGTGAGGCCTTATATCAAATGTAATATTTTTCACTTACCACAATTTTCTGAAGTTGTTAAGTTATCAAACAAACTTTAACAGGTTATAAATGTACTTTTGATGGAAATATAAGTTTCAAATAGCATAACGCATGTGGATAAAATGGTCTTTAGCAATGTTATGCTTAAAAAAACAGATTGCCAGTTTAGGCCGTTCCCCACATTTGCATATTTAAAAGCATATAAATGATATGGGAGATGGAGATATACTTCTTTTTGCTAAAATCTGTGCTCAGATATGATAAAACATGGAGCCTGGATGTAACAAGACTGTCACTTTCAACTATATATGCAGACAGTATGGTCTGATGCAAAGTTTATTAACTTTACTGTTTAAAAACTGAATGAAATGTCAGCCTCAAAAGGCCAATATTTAAACCACTAGCTATCCAACAGAAGAAAGTAAAGGTAGTCTGTGAAACAGAAATGGTTAAGCAACCAGTAATAAGTGTTTTTGATGTAGGTTCAGTGCAATCTGTTTTGGAATACAACTTTTAAGTGCATAGAACTTCACATTTCACCTGCTGCGTATACTGACCGTTAGACTTAGACTATTAAAACAGCACATTTTGCACTCTTTTTATGTTTTTATCTACTTTTTTTTGTGTTCAGAGTTCACAAATAAGTTAAACAACTGAAATAAATACCACAAACACAAATAGATATCAGAAAAAAAACTGTCAGAGAGAAATTAAGCATGCTGTTTTTGAAAAAATAGTGAAAAAAGTGAAAAAGCTACATTTTAGGCATTTAACCTGAAAAGTGACTTTTTCACAAAACTTCTATCAAATGAAAGTGAAAATCATTTCTTCTCATATAGTTTGACAAATCAATACCAATAGATCATTCAGAAAAGATGCCAAAGTAAAAATTCTAAATTTGCTGAAATGCACCTCTTAGGCCACAGACCACAATTAATTCCTCTATCAGTTCTTTATAACCTTTTGCATCATTAAAAAAATTGCACCATGCACTTTTGTCCAATTTTTTGTGTGTGTAATGTATTGTCCTAGTCCAAATATATATCCAAAATTCAGAAAGATTGAAGCAATCACTTTTACAAATTTAGCCAATACACATCCATACCCCTATTGACAAGTCAAGAGATGTTCCGAAAACTGTAAATATCACCTTTTTGCACTTGACCTAATCACTCATTCCATATCAAAATCAGTTAAAATACAACCTCCAAAAATTTATTTGACCTCTCTTCTTTCATTTCCACCCCAAAAGATTTAAGGAATGAGTGAGGAAAGGAAAGAAAAAAAATTAAGGAAAAATACACTCTAATTAAAAGGAACTATATTCGTGGACAACGAAAAGCGGGGTCATTAATTGTGGTCTTGGGCCTATTAGGGGCCTAAAACTTGACCAATTCTAATAAAACTTGGCATGATTCAAGCTTAGTATATTATAAAACAGGTTACAAAGTTTCAAAGCCATATGATACCAAATAAAAAAAATGTGGCATTTTTTATATCTGAATTTTGGGTGCTGAATTGTGGCGTTGAATTAGAACAATTAAAACTATCAAATTTGAGCTTCTAAAAACCAAAAGATACCAAAACTAACACTTTTTAATGTCTCTATGTATAAGTTAACATCTATTTAAAGCAACAGAAAGCATATTTCATGTATCAGACTTATGCAAAATGGCCAGAAGTTAATTTTATATGAGCCTGTGCCAAAAAATAGAGGTTTTCAATTAGGGTGAGGCCTTATATCAAATGTAATATTTTTCACTTACCACAATTTTCTGAAGTTGTTAAGTTATCAAACAAACTTTAACAGGTTATAAATGTACTTTTGATGGAAATATAAGTTTCAAATAGCATAACGCATGTGGATAAAATGGTCTTTAGCAATGTTATGCTTAAAAAAACAGATTGCCAGTTTAGGCCGTTCCCCACATTTGCATATTTAAAAGCATATAAATGATATGGGAGATGGAGATATACTTCTTTTTGCTAAAATCTGTGCTCAGATATGATAAAACATGGAGCCTGGATGTAACAAGACTGTCACTTTCAACTATATATGCAGACAGTATGGTCTGATGCAAAGTTTATTAACTTTACTGTTTAAAAACTGAATGAAATGTCAGCCTCAAAAGGCCAATATTTAAACCACTAGCTATCCAACAGAAGAAAGTAAAGGTAGTCTGTGAAACAGAAATGGTTAAGCAACCAGTAATAAGTGTTTTTGATGTAGGTTCAGTGCAATCTGTTTTGGAATACAACTTTTAAGTGCATAGAACTTCACATTTCACCTGCTGCGTATACTGACCGTTAGACTTAGACTATTAAAACAGCACATTTTGCACTCTTTTTATGTTTTTATCTACTTTTTTTTGTGTTCAGAGTTCACAAATAAGTTAAACAACTGAAATAAATACCACAAACACAAATAGATATCAGAAAAAAAACTGTCAGAGAGAAATTAAGCATGCTGTTTTTGAAAAAATAGTGAAAAAAGTGAAAAAGCTACATTTTAGGCATTTAACCTGAAAAGTGACTTTTTCACAAAACTTCTATCAAATGAAAGTGAAAATCATTTCTTCTCATATAGTTTGACAAATCGATACCAATAGATCATTCAGAAAAGATGCCAAAGTAAAAATTCTAAATTTGCTGAAATGCACCTCTTAGGCCACAGACCACAATTAATTCCTCTATCAGTTCTTTATAACCTTTTGCATCATTAAAAAAATTGCACCATGCACTTTTGTCCAATTTTTTGTGTGTGTAATGTATTGTCCTAGTCCAAATATATATCCAAAATTCAGAAAGATTGAAGCAATCACTTTTACAAATTTAGCCAATACACATCCATACCCCTATTGACAAGTCAAGAGATGTTCCGAAAACTGTAAATATCACCTTTTTGCACTTGACCTAATCACTCATTCCATATCAAAATCAGTTAAAATACAACCTCCAAAAATTTATTTGACCTCTCTTCTTTCATTTCCACCCCAAAAGATTTAAGGAATGAGTGAGGAAAGGAAAGAAAAAAAATTAAGGAAAAATACACTCTAATTAAAAGGAACTATATTCGTGGACAACGAAAAGCGGGGTCATTAATTGTGGTCTTGGGCCTATTAGGGGCCTAAAACTTGACCAATTCTAATAAAACTTGGCATGATTCAAGCTTAGTATATTATAAAACAGGTTACAAAGTTTCAAAGCCATATGATACCAAATAAAAAAAATGTGGCATTTTTTATATCTGAATTTTGGGTGCTGAATTGTGGCGTTGAATTAGAACAATTAAAACTATCAAATTTGAGCTTCTAAAAACCAAAAGATACCAAAACTAACACTTTTTAATGTCTCTATGTATAAGTTAACATCTATTTAAAGCAACAGAAAGCATATTTCATGTATCAGACTTATGCAAAATGGCCAGAAGTTAATTTTATATGAGCCTGTGCCAAAAAATAGAGGTTTTCAATTAGGGTGAGGCCTTATATCAAATGTAATATTTTTCACTTACCACAATTTTCTGAAGTTGTTAAGTTATCAAACAAACTTTAACAGGTTATAAATGTACTTTTGATGGAAATATAAGTTTCAAATAGCATAACGCATGTGGATAAAATGGTCTTTAGCAATGTTATGCTTAAAAAAACAGATTGCCAGTTTAGGCCGTTCCCCACATTTGCATATTTAAAAGCATATAAATGATATGGGAGATGGAGATATACTTCTTTTTGCTAAAATCTGTGCTCAGATATGATAAAACATGGAGCCTGGATGTAACAAGACTGTCACTTTCAACTATATATGCAGACAGTATGGTCTGATGCAAAGTTTATTAACTTTACTGTTTAAAAACTGAATGAAATGTCAGCCTCAAAAGGCCAATATTTAAACCACTAGCTATCCAACAGAAGAAAGTAAAGGTAGTCTGTGAAACAGAAATGGTTAAGCAACCAGTAATAAGTGTTTTTGATGTAGGTTCAGTGCAATCTGTTTTGGAATACAACTTTTAAGTGCATAGAACTTCACATTTCACCTGCTGCGTATACTGACCGTTAGACTTAGACTATTAAAACAGCACATTTTGCACTCTTTTTATGTTTTTATCTACTTTTTTTTGTGTTCAGAGTTCACAAATAAGTTAAACAACTGAAATAAATACCACAAACACAAATAGATATCAGAAAAAAAACTGTCAGAGAGAAATTAAGCATGCTGTTTTTGAAAAAATAGTGAAAAAAGTGAAAAAGCTACATTTTAGGCATTTAACCTGAAAAGTGACTTTTTCACAAAACTTCTATCAAATGAAAGTGAAAATCATTTCTTCTCATATAGTTTGACAAATCAATACCAATAGATCATTCAGAAAAGATGCCAAAGTAAAAATTCTAAATTTGCTGAAATGCACCTCTTAGGCCACAGACCACAATTAATTCCTCTATCAGTTCTTTATAACCTTTTGCATCATTAAAAAAATTGCACCATGCACTTTTGTCCAATTTTTTGTGTGTGTAATGTATTGTCCTAGTCCAAATATATATCCAAAATTCAGAAAGATTGAAGCAATCACTTTTACAAATTTAGCCAATACACATCCATACCCCTATTGACAAGTCAAGAGATGTTCCGAAAACTGTAAATATCACCTTTTTGCACTTGACCTAATCACTCATTCCATATCAAAATCAGTTAAAATACAACCTCCAAAAATTTATTTGACCTCTCTTCTTTCATTTCCACCCCAAAAGATTTAAGGAATGAGTGAGGAAAGGAAAGAAAAAAAATTAAGGAAAAATACACTCTAATTAAAAGGAACTATATTCGTGGACAACGAAAAGCGGGGTCATTAATTGTGGTCTTGGGCCTATTAGGGGCCTAAAACTTGACCAATTCTAATAAAACTTGGCATGATTCAAGCTTAGTATATTATAAAACAGGTTACAAAGTTTCAAAGCCATATGATACCAAATAAAAAAAATGTGGCATTTTTTATATCTGAATTTTGGGTGCTGAATTGTGGCGTTGAATTAGAACAATTAAAACTATCAAATTTGAGCTTCTAAAAACCAAAAGATACCAAAACTAACACTTTTTAATGTCTCTATGTATAAGTTAACATCTATTTAAAGCAACAGAAAGCATATTTCATGTATCAGACTTATGCAAAATGGCCAGAAGTTAATTTTATATGAGCCTGTGCCAAAAAATAGAGGTTTTCAATTAGGGTGAGGCCTTATATCAAATGTAATATTTTTCACTTACCACAATTTTCTGAAGTTGTTAAGTTATCAAACAAACTTTAACAGGTTATAAATGTACTTTTGATGGAAATATAAGTTTCAAATAGCATAACGCATGTGGATAAAATGGTCTTTAGCAATGTTATGCTTAAAAAAACAGATTGCCAGTTTAGGCCGTTCCCCACATTTGCATATTTAAAAGCATATAAATGATATGGGAGATGGAGATATACTTCTTTTTGCTAAAATCTGTGCTCAGATATGATAAAACATGGAGCCTGGATGTAACAAGACTGTCACTTTCAACTATATATGCAGACAGTATGGTCTGATGCAAAGTTTATTAACTTTACTGTTTAAAAACTGAATGAAATGTCAGCCTCAAAAGGCCAATATTTAAACCACTAGCTATCCAACAGAAGAAAGTAAAGGTAGTCTGTGAAACAGAAATGGTTAAGCAACCAGTAATAAGTGTTTTTGATGTAGGTTCAGTGCAATCTGTTTTGGAATACAACTTTTAAGTGCATAGAACTTCACATTTCACCTGCTGCGTATACTGACCGTTAGACTTAGACTATTAAAACAGCACATTTTGCACTCTTTTTATGTTTTTATCTACTTTTTTTTGTGTTCAGAGTTCACAAATAAGTTAAACAACTGAAATAAATACCACAAACACAAATAGATATCAGAAAAAAAACTGTCAGAGAGAAATTAAGCATGCTGTTTTTGAAAAAATAGTGAAAAAAGTGAAAAAGCTACATTTTAGGCATTTAACCTGAAAAGTGACTTTTTCACAAAACTTCTATCAAATGAAAGTGAAAATCATTTCTTCTCATATAGTTTGACAAATCAATACCAATAGATCATTCAGAAAAGATGCCAAAGTAAAAATTCTAAATTTGCTGAAATGCACCTCTTAGGCCACAGACCACAATTAATTCCTCTATCAGTTCTTTATAACCTTTTGCATCATTAAAAAAATTGCACCATGCACTTTTGTCCAATTTTTTGTGTGTGTAATGTATTGTCCTAGTCCAAATATATATCCAAAATTCAGAAAGATTGAAGCAATCACTTTTACAAATTTAGCCAATACACATCCATACCCCTATTGACAAGTCAAGAGATGTTCCGAAAACTGTAAATATCACCTTTTTGCACTTGACCTAATCACTCATTCCATATCAAAATCAGTTAAAATACAACCTCCAAAAATTTATTTGACCTCTCTTCTTTCATTTCCACCCCAAAAGATTTAAGGAATGAGTGAGGAAAGGAAAGAAAAAAAATTAAGGAAAAATACACTCTAATTAAAAGGAACTATATTCGTGGACAACGAAAAGCGGGGTCATTAATTGTGGTCTTGGGCCTATTAGGGGCCTAAAACTTGACCAATTCTAATAAAACTTGGCATGATTCAAGCTTAGTATATTATAAAACAGGTTACAAAGTTTCAAAGCCATATGATACCAAATAAAAAAAATGTGGCATTTTTTATATCTGAATTTTGGGTGCTGAATTGTGGCGTTGAATTAGAACAATTAAAACTATCAAATTTGAGCTTCTAAAAACCAAAAGATACCAAAACTAACACTTTTTAATGTCTCTATGTATAAGTTAACATCTATTTAAAGCAACAGAAAGCATATTTCATGTATCAGACTTATGCAAAATGGCCAGAAGTTAATTTTATATGAGCCTGTGCCAAAAAATAGAGGTTTTCAATTAGGGTGAGGCCTTATATCAAATGTAATATTTTTCACTTACCACAATTTTCTGAAGTTGTTAAGTTATCAAACAAACTTTAACAGGTTATAAATGTACTTTTGATGGAAATATAAGTTTCAAATAGCATAACGCATGTGGATAAAATGGTCTTTAGCAATGTTATGCTTAAAAAAACAGATTGCCAGTTTAGGCCGTTCCCCACATTTGCATATTTAAAAGCATATAAATGATATGGGAGATGGAGATATACTTCTTTTTGCTAAAATCTGTGCTCAGATATGATAAAACATGGAGCCTGGATGTAACAAGACTGTCACTTTCAACTATATATGCAGACAGTATGGTCTGATGCAAAGTTTATTAACTTTACTGTTTAAAAACTGAATGAAATGTCAGCCTCAAAAGGCCAATATTTAAACCACTAGCTATCCAACAGAAGAAAGTAAAGGTAGTCTGTGAAACAGAAATGGTTAAGCAACCAGTAATAAGTGTTTTTGATGTAGGTTCAGTGCAATCTGTTTTGGAATACAACTTTTAAGTGCATAGAACTTCACATTTCACCTGCTGCGTATACTGACCGTTAGACTTAGACTATTAAAACAGCACATTTTGCACTCTTTTTATGTTTTTATCTACTTTTTTTTGTGTTCAGAGTTCACAAATAAGTTAAACAACTGAAATAAATACCACAAACACAAATAGATATCAGAAAAAAAACTGTCAGAGAGAAATTAAGCATGCTGTTTTTGAAAAAATAGTGAAAAAAGTGAAAAAGCTACATTTTAGGCATTTAACCTGAAAAGTGACTTTTTCACAAAACTTCTATCAAATGAAAGTGAAAATCATTTCTTCTCATATAGTTTGACAAATCAATACCAATAGATCATTCAGAAAAGATGCCAAAGTAAAAATTCTAAATTTGCTGAAATGCACCTCTTAGGCCACAGACCACAATTAATTCCTCTATCAGTTCTTTATAACCTTTTGCATCATTAAAAAAATTGCACCATGCACTTTTGTCCAATTTTTTGTGTGTGTAATGTATTGTCCTAGTCCAAATATATATCCAAAATTCAGAAAGATTGAAGCAATCACTTTTACAAATTTAGCCAATACACATCCATACCCCTATTGACAAGTCAAGAGATGTTCCGAAAACTGTAAATATCACCTTTTTGCACTTGACCTAATCACTCATTCCATATCAAAATCAGTTAAAATACAACCTCCAAAAATTTATTTGACCTCTCTTCTTTCATTTCCACCCCAAAAGATTTAAGGAATGAGTGAGGAAAGGAAAGAAAAAAAATTAAGGAAAAATACACTCTAATTAAAAGGAACTATATTCGTGGACAACGAAAAGCGGGGTCATTAATTGTGGTCTTGGGCCTATTAGGGGCCTAAAACTTGACCAATTCTAATAAAACTTGGCATGATTCAAGCTTAGTATATTATAAAACAGGTTACAAAGTTTCAAAGCCATATGATACCAAATAAAAAAAATGTGGCATTTTTTATATCTGAATTTTGGGTGCTGAATTGTGGCGTTGAATTAGAACAATTAAAACTATCAAATTTGAGCTTCTAAAAACCAAAAGATACCAAAACTAACACTTTTTAATGTCTCTATGTATAAGTTAACATCTATTTAAAGCAACAGAAAGCATATTTCATGTATCAGACTTATGCAAAATGGCCAGAAGTTAATTTTATATGAGCCTGTGCCAAAAAATAGAGGTTTTCAATTAGGGTGAGGCCTTATATCAAATGTAATATTTTTCACTTACCACAATTTTCTGAAGTTGTTAAGTTATCAAACAAACTTTAACAGGTTATAAATGTACTTTTGATGGAAATATAAGTTTCAAATAGCATAACGCATGTGGATAAAATGGTCTTTAGCAATGTTATGCTTAAAAAAACAGATTGCCAGTTTAGGCCGTTCCCCACATTTGCATATTTAAAAGCATATAAATGATATGGGAGATGGAGATATACTTCTTTTTGCTAAAATCTGTGCTCAGATATGATAAAACATGGAGCCTGGATGTAACAAGACTGTCACTTTCAACTATATATGCAGACAGTATGGTCTGATGCAAAGTTTATTAACTTTACTGTTTAAAAACTGAATGAAATGTCAGCCTCAAAAGGCCAATATTTAAACCACTAGCTATCCAACAGAAGAAAGTAAAGGTAGTCTGTGAAACAGAAATGGTTAAGCAACCAGTAATAAGTGTTTTTGATGTAGGTTCAGTGCAATCTGTTTTGGAATACAACTTTTAAGTGCATAGAACTTCACATTTCACCTGCTGCGTATACTGACCGTTAGACTTAGACTATTAAAACAGCACATTTTGCACTCTTTTTATGTTTTTATCTACTTTTTTTTGTGTTCAGAGTTCACAAATAAGTTAAACAACTGAAATAAATACCACAAACACAAATAGATATCAGAAAAAAAACTGTCAGAGAGAAATTAAGCATGCTGTTTTTGAAAAAATAGTGAAAAAAGTGAAAAAGCTACATTTTAGGCATTTAACCTGAAAAGTGACTTTTTCACAAAACTTCTATCAAATGAAAGTGAAAATCATTTCTTCTCATATAGTTTGACAAATCAATACCAATAGATCATTCAGAAAAGATGCCAAAGTAAAAATTCTAAATTTGCTGAAATGCACCTCTTAGGCCACAGACCACAATTAATTCCTCTATCAGTTCTTTATAACCTTTTGCATCATTAAAAAAATTGCACCATGCACTTTTGTCCAATTTTTTGTGTGTGTAATGTATTGTCCTAGTCCAAATATATATCCAAAATTCAGAAAGATTGAAGCAATCACTTTTACAAATTTAGCCAATACACATCCATACCCCTATTGACAAGTCAAGAGATGTTCCGAAAACTGTAAATATCACCTTTTTGCACTTGACCTAATCACTCATTCCATATCAAAATCAGTTAAAATACAACCTCCAAAAATTTATTTGACCTCTCTTCTTTCATTTCCACCCCAAAAGATTTAAGGAATGAGTGAGGAAAGGAAAGAAAAAAAATTAAGGAAAAATACACTCTAATTAAAAGGAACTATATTCGTGGACAACGAAAAGCGGGGTCATTAATTGTGGTCTTGGGCCTATTAGGGGCCTAAAACTTGACCAATTCTAATAAAACTTGGCATGATTCAAGCTTAGTATATTATAAAACAGGTTACAAAGTTTCAAAGCCATATGATACCAAATAAAAAAAATGTGGCATTTTTTATATCTGAATTTTGGGTGCTGAATTGTGGCGTTGAATTAGAACAATTAAAACTATCAAATTTGAGCTTCTAAAAACCAAAAGATACCAAAACTAACACTTTTTAATGTCTCTATGTATAAGTTAACATCTATTTAAAGCAACAGAAAGCATATTTCATGTATCAGACTTATGCAAAATGGCCAGAAGTTAATTTTATATGAGCCTGTGCCAAAAAATAGAGGTTTTCAATTAGGGTGAGGCCTTATATCAAATGTAATATTTTTCACTTACCACAATTTTCTGAAGTTGTTAAGTTATCAAACAAACTTTAACAGGTTATAAATGTACTTTTGATGGAAATATAAGTTTCAAATAGCATAACGCATGTGGATAAAATGGTCTTTAGCAATGTTATGCTTAAAAAAACAGATTGCCAGTTTAGGCCGTTCCCCACATTTGCATATTTAAAAGCATATAAATGATATGGGAGATGGAGATATACTTCTTTTTGCTAAAATCTGTGCTCAGATATGATAAAACATGGAGCCTGGATGTAACAAGACTGTCACTTTCAACTATATATGCAGACAGTATGGTCTGATGCAAAGTTTATTAACTTTACTGTTTAAAAACTGAATGAAATGTCAGCCTCAAAAGGCCAATATTTAAACCACTAGCTATCCAACAGAAGAAAGTAAAGGTAGTCTGTGAAACAGAAATGGTTAAGCAACCAGTAATAAGTGTTTTTGATGTAGGTTCAGTGCAATCTGTTTTGGAATACAACTTTTAAGTGCATAGAACTTCACATTTCACCTGCTGCGTATACTGACCGTTAGACTTAGACTATTAAAACAGCACATTTTGCACTCTTTTTATGTTTTTATCTACTTTTTTTTGTGTTCAGAGTTCACAAATAAGTTAAACAACTGAAATAAATACCACAAACACAAATAGATATCAGAAAAAAAACTGTCAGAGAGAAATTAAGCATGCTGTTTTTGAAAAAATAGTGAAAAAAGTGAAAAAGCTACATTTTAGGCATTTAACCTGAAAAGTGACTTTTTCACAAAACTTCTATCAAATGAAAGTGAAAATCATTTCTTCTCATATAGTTTGACAAATCAATACCAATAGATCATTCAGAAAAGATGCCAAAGTAAAAATTCTAAATTTGCTGAAATGCACCTCTTAGGCCACAGACCACAATTAATTCCTCTATCAGTTCTTTATAACCTTTTGCATCATTAAAAAAATTGCACCATGCACTTTTGTCCAATTTTTTGTGTGTGTAATGTATTGTCCTAGTCCAAATATATATCCAAAATTCAGAAAGATTGAAGCAATCACTTTTACAAATTTAGCCAATACACATCCATACCCCTATTGACAAGTCAAGAGATGTTCCGAAAACTGTAAATATCACCTTTTTGCACTTGACCTAATCACTCATTCCATATCAAAATCAGTTAAAATACAACCTCCAAAAATTTATTTGACCTCTCTTCTTTCATTTCCACCCCAAAAGATTTAAGGAATGAGTGAGGAAAGGAAAGAAAAAAAATTAAGGAAAAATACACTCTAATTAAAAGGAACTATATTCGTGGACAACGAAAAGCGGGGTCATTAATTGTGGTCTTGGGCCTATTAGGGGCCTAAAACTTGACCAATTCTAATAAAACTTGGCATGATTCAAGCTTAGTATATTATAAAACAGGTTACAAAGTTTCAAAGCCATATGATACCAAATAAAAAAAATGTGGCATTTTTTATATCTGAATTTTGGGTGCTGAATTGTGGCGTTGAATTAGAACAATTAAAACTATCAAATTTGAGCTTCTAAAAACCAAAAGATACCAAAACTAACACTTTTTAATGTCTCTATGTATAAGTTAACATCTATTTAAAGCAACAGAAAGCATATTTCATGTATCAGACTTATGCAAAATGGCCAGAAGTTAATTTTATATGAGCCTGTGCCAAAAAATAGAGGTTTTCAATTAGGGTGAGGCCTTATATCAAATGTAATATTTTTCACTTACCACAATTTTCTGAAGTTGTTAAGTTATCAAACAAACTTTAACAGGTTATAAATGTACTTTTGATGGAAATATAAGTTTCAAATAGCATAACGCATGTGGATAAAATGGTCTTTAGCAATGTTATGCTTAAAAAACAGATTGCCAGTTTAGGCCGTTCCCCACATTTGCATATTTAAAAGCATATAAATGATATGGGAGATGGAGATATACTTCTTTTTGCTAAAATCTGTGCTCAGATATGATAAAACATGGAGCCTGGATGTAACAAGACTGTCACTTTCAACTATATATGCAGACAGTATGGTCTGATGCAAAGTTTATTAACTTTACTGTTTAAAAACTGAATGAAATGTCAGCCTCAAAAGGCCAATATTTAAACCACTAGCTATCCAACAGAAGAAAGTAAAGGTAGTCTGTGAAACAGAAATGGTTAAGCAACCAGTAATAAGTGTTTTTGATGTAGGTTCAGTGCAATCTGTTTTGGAATACAACTTTTAAGTGCATAGAACTTCACATTTCACCTGCTGCGTATACTGACCGTTAGACTTAGACTATTAAAACAGCACATTTTGCACTCTTTTTATGTTTTTATCTACTTTTTTTTGTGTTCAGAGTTCACAAATAAGTTAAACAACTGAAATAAATACCACAAACACAAATAGATATCAGAAAAAAAACTGTCAGAGAGAAATTAAGCATGCTGTTTTTGAAAAAATAGTGAAAAAAGTGAAAAAGCTACATTTTAGGCATTTAACCTGAAAAGTGACTTTTTCACAAAACTTCTATCAAATGAAAGTGAAAATCATTTCTTCTCATATAGTTTGACAAATCAATACCAATAGATCATTCAGAAAAGATGCCAAAGTAAAAATTCTAAATTTGCTGAAATGCACCTCTTAGGCCACAGACCACAATTAATTCCTCTATCAGTTCTTTATAACCTTTTGCATCATTAAAAAAATTGCACCATGCACTTTTGTCCAATTTTTTGTGTGTGTAATGTATTGTCCTAGTCCAAATATATATCCAAAATTCAGAAAGATTGAAGCAATCACTTTTACAAATTTAGCCAATACACATCCATACCCCTATTGACAAGTCAAGAGATGTTCCGAAAACTGTAAATATCACCTTTTTGCACTTGACCTAATCACTCATTCCATATCAAAATCAGTTAAAATACAACCTCCAAAAATTTATTTGACCTCTCTTCTTTCATTTCCACCCCAAAAGATTTAAGGAATGAGTGAGGAAAGGAAAGAAAAAAAATTAAGGAAAAATACACTCTAATTAAAAGGAACTATATTCGTGGACAACGAAAAGCGGGGTCATTAATTGTGGTCTTGGGCCTATTAGGGGCCTAAAACTTGACCAATTCTAATAAAACTTGGCATGATTCAAGCTTAGTATATTATAAAACAGGTTACAAAGTTTCAAAGCCATATGATACCAAATAAAAAAAATGTGGCATTTTTTATATCTGAATTTTGGGTGCTGAATTGTGGCGTTGAATTAGAACAATTAAAACTATCAAATTTGAGCTTCTAAAAACCAAAAGATACCAAAACTAACACTTTTTAATGTCTCTATGTATAAGTTAACATCTATTTAAAGCAACAGAAAGCATATTTCATGTATCAGACTTATGCAAAATGGCCAGAAGTTAATTTTATATGAGCCTGTGCCAAAAAATAGAGGTTTTCAATTAGGGTGAGGCCTTATATCAAATGTAATATTTTTCACTTACCACAATTTTCTGAAGTTGTTAAGTTATCAAACAAACTTTAACAGGTTATAAATGTACTTTTGATGGAAATATAAGTTTCAAATAGCATAACGCATGTGGATAAAATGGTCTTTAGCAATGTTATGCTTAAAAAAACAGATTGCCAGTTTAGGCCGTTCCCCACATTTGCATATTTAAAAGCATATAAATGATATGGGAGATGGAGATATACTTCTTTTTGCTAAAATCTGTGCTCAGATATGATAAAACATGGAGCCTGGATGTAACAAGACTGTCACTTTCAACTATATATGCAGACAGTATGGTCTGATGCAAAGTTTATTAACTTTACTGTTTAAAAACTGAATGAAATGTCAGCCTCAAAAGGCCAATATTTAAACCACTAGCTATCCAACAGAAGAAAGTAAAGGTAGTCTGTGAAATAGAAATGGTTAAGCAACCAGTAATAAGTGTTTTTGATGTAGGTTCAGTGCAATCTGTTTTGGAATACAACTTTTAAGTGCATAGAACTTCACATTTCACCTGCTGCGTATACTGACCGTTAGACTTAGACT
>NW_027267975.1:0-28575 GCF_963676685.1 Mytilus edulis
CCACATTTAATTTTCACTAATTTGCTATTATACATTATCCATAATCTGAAGAATACATGGTACTTACAAAATGATATGAATCTTAGACAATACTTACAGATTTAGCTAATTTACAAGCTTCTTCAGGTTTATTCATTATTTCATAATAGAATACAGAGAAGTTGAGAGCCAAGCCTAATCTTATAGGATGTGTAGGTGGCATATGTTTAAAGCTTGTTCATATGCTTCTTTATAAGCTTTGTTGGACTTTTCCATAACCTCTGAAAAGAGATAAAATGTTAAAATTATTATAACGATAGTCAGCATTTATATGTTCTATTAACAAGCATGATAAGTTCAATGTGTACTTTAACAAGAGTTTTAGATTTTTACTGACTTTCATTTGAGACTTGTATCATGTGTATACTGTATTCTGCTTCAGTATAAAGATAAGAATATGTGATATGATTGTCAATGAGACCACTCCCCACTTGCTACCAAATGACATTAAAAAACAAACAACTTCCCTGTACAGCCTTCAACAATGAGTAAAATTAACAAAAACACTACTATTAAATTGAACTGCTCTACCTAAAAACATTTCATTTCAATTCAAGCCTGGTACAAACAGACACAGACAGATGAGGCCCTCATTTGCACATAATACAAAGCTAAAAAGGGACATAACTTGTAACTGAAGAACAGTATAAGTGATGCTTCCTAAATTTGTACTTGAATCTTGATCTGAAGTGTATGGTAATAAGTATTGTGTACAAGTTTCATAACATTTAATTTTGGTTTGAGGCAAACTAAAGTTAGAGAATGGATACGATAAATTGTAAAGGGACATAACTCTAGTATGGTTAAAGGTGTTTTTTTTGGTAATAAGCATTCTGTATAAATTTCAGTAAAATATGTAACTTTATTTCAGTTTGACCAAGTTTTCAACAAACGAAAGCACCATGTTTGGCCAAATGAAATTGAATGTGTGGTTCCAGTTACATCTAAAAATAAATAGGGAATGCGTCCATTGGACACAGATGATGCCCCCTCTTGCATATCATATAAATTTATAGAGGGACATAACCTGAAGAAAGGTAAAAGTGTTGCTTCTCAAATTTGTACTTGATCTGAGTTTTGTTGATATAAGTAATATGCACAAGTTTCATAACATTTGGTTGAGGCAAACTTAAGTAGTGAGCGGAAATGAAAAATTCAGCAATTTTTCCATTTGTATAGAGGCATATCTCTAAAACTGTTAAGTGACTTCTTTTCTGGTAATAAGCATTTGTATAAGTTTCATAACCTTTGATTGAGGCAAATTGAAGTTAGAGAATTCAAACAGAAACCAACTTTGGAACTTACAGATGGACAGGTTCAAACTACATATATGTAAATGGCCCCTCCTCTACAGTGTGGAAATAAATAATTGAAACAATTAAGCCTATTTCAAGAGGTGTTCTCTTATTTTTAGGTTCAATATGCATCCTTTTAAGATTAGCTAGGTAAACACATTCTAAAGCATGTCAACAAGATGGTGACCTGAAGACATGGTTTTGTTTAATATAGCATTAGAGTGTTGGTTTTTGTTTTTTTATCTTTTGATCAAACAAAGGATTAGATCTAAATGTAATATTGGTCATGTTATTGTTAACTATTTTTTATTTTTTAGATGGAAGAGAAAAGCTTTCCAGTACTGACAAGTAAAGATTGATATCAAATGCATTGTACATGTATTAAGAAATGGGGTCGAGGAGATGATGAGACTGACTGGTTTATTTGTGTTTTAGGGAGACTGACTGGTTTATTGGTGTTTTAGGGCCACTATTCATTTGAGAAAGCCGGAGTGCCCAGAGAAACAATGACCTTCAATAGGAAAACTCACAAATCTAGTCAATGAAGATTGGAGTTGAGTGAACCCATAGGAGTGGGCTAGAACTCACAAACCTCAGTGTTGACTGGCTTATGATTTCAGTTTAAGAACTACTTAGACCACTTAGCCTCGAATGATGAGACTTTGTAGATTTCAACATCATTATTTACCTTGTTTACCCTCAGCCCCATCCTCATCTGCAACCTCTGCCAGATATCGCTAGTAATCTCCCTTTATGAGGAGATCAATAGATCATTTGAGTACAATGTATTTACCTTGTTTACCCTCAGCCCCATCCTCGTCTGTAACCTCTGCCAGATATCGGTAGTAATCTCCCTTTACGAGGAGATCAATAGATCATTTGAGCACAATGTATTTACCTTGTTTACCCTCAGCCCCATCCTCATCTGTAACCTCTGCCAGATATCGGTAGTAATCTCCCTTCATTTTTAAATAGAACACTTTGCTTTCATTTCCACTATCTGTATCTTCAGTAGCTTCTTTTAATAAATGTTCATCAAGCAGATGCTGTAAAAAATGAAGATTTAAAAGTGAATATCTACTTAAATGTTGACAACAGTGTGTTGCATAAGTAGAAAATTTCCCAAAGTAGGGATGTCGTTCGGAGGACAAGCCTGCAGTGTTAACAATTGGATGTTAACCTAAGGCGATGGTAGATAATTGTTCATGTATACTATAAGTTAAAGTACATTATGTACATTTAACAATAATGAAATTGTACAGGGGCATAACTCTACATGTTCTAGAACAGTAAATGTGATGCCACCCTGATTCACACTTGAACTGTGTTTTGTTGAAATAAGTGTTGTTTATAAGTGACATAATATTTGGTTGGGTTAGGCCAAATAAAATTTCATGCTTGGTTCCAGGTACCCGACCAACCCTAGTTGAAACCCCCCCCCCGACCCTAGAACTTTTTTTTCATTTCTAAAAATAATTTTTCAAATGATCATTTTTGAAGATTGCGAATTTGATTAATTAAATTCATAGATTTCAATCAACTGAATTTCCATCATTAGTATCTGTTATCAGGTTAACATGCCAGTCTGCACCAAAAACTTTATAACTACTAGTCCGAATACCAATATTCTGACATTTTTCTTATTTGGCCAAACAAAGTTTTGCAAAAACTTGCTAGTCCGAAGGAAATTTTACTAGTCTGGGGCATTGGACTAGTGGCTAACCGTGCAGACTGACATGCAACAATTCATATCAGAAGGCATTCAAATGAACTACAAACATACATGTAACAGACTGTTTATTTTCCAAACAAAACATGTAAAATGGTGAACTTCTGGTTTGGGCTTGTATAATACCAGAATCAAATCAGGGGAACACCAGATTTTTTCCAGATTTTGACAATCCAAAAAGAAATATTACAAAAGAAATTTAAAAAAATGCCGACCTACTGAGTTACTTTTTAATAGGATGTAACTGGAACCACACATAATAGAAATAGAACAGAAACTAATTTTGGAATGGACAGACCCAACTACAGATGGACAAGGGCAACACTGCACACTTGGCTGTGGTGGGTCCACAAAAATTATAAACCCATTATTTCTTCTCATAATATTTTGTAAAACAAAATGTAAGTTCTATGGAGACCAAGCTTTAATATAACACAAATATGACTATTTGAATGCATAGATAACAAAACATTTCATATTTGTTTCACTGTTTTGGTGACAACAAAAATTAAATCTTTAATAAAATATTCTGCAAACTGTTGGCATCTACAGTAACAAATGTACACTGACATTAAGTCAACTTCACTGAAACAAAGCTTTTTAAAAAATGAAAATCACTCTCCCTTTTAGGCATAAGTTTTTTTTAAAGAAATTTCACTTTCCTGGCAAAGCCAGTGCTCAAATGTCTTCTACCATAAGTTACATATAACCAGTAGTCTGATGCCTAGACTAGTAAAATTTTATTGAGACCAGTAAGTACAAATAAAATGTGTTTGCAAAAATTTATTAAGTCTTTAAAGGAAAATGTTGGAATTTTGGTATTCAGTTTGGTAGTGGGAACTGGAAAAAGATTTTGATGCAAACTGCTGCAGCAGCAAATCCCCCAACCAGATGTGAAAAGTGCATACTCTACTTAACAAAGCTGCCAAACTGAATACCAAAATTCATGCATTTTCCTTTTTGGCTTCTAAAATTCCAAATTTAAAATCATAATACAGTCCTTTTTAGAAGCCAAAAAGAATTTGAAAACAAATTATACACTTGCAAGGTTTAAGGTTAATTTTAAGTGCAGTTGAAGGGCCTTTTTTTTTAATTTGTATCAAGTTGTTGGCTTTGATTAGGCAATGCAGGTAAAAATATACCAAACAGCAGTCTGCACGATTAGCCACTAGTCGATGGCTAAGACAAGTAAAATGTCCTTTGGACTGTTTGCTCTATAATAAAAATGTTTAGGATATTAGTCTTGGACTAGTAGTTGAAAAAAGTTTTTGGTGTAGCCTGAAGAAACAGTTGAGAGAGCGAAGGTCTATTAACTTGCATCCATACCATGTGCATTTGTACAAGACAAGTCAAGACCTGACAATATAAAGTCCATAGATCATGACCAGAGATGAGTTAGTCGGCGGAATTTTTTGTTCTGATACTGATAGTAATGCAACCTTTTAGAAAATATCTACTTTTGATCTAGTTCCTACGAAATTGACTCAAACAGAAAAGTTAACATTAAAAAATTGCTTATTATTTCAAACTCATGATCAGTAGACCATGACCTTAGGGGAAGTAAGTTTTTATTATAATCAAGTTATAATTGAAAAACACCCCTTGTCTCGGCTTCCTTATTCTTTCCATTCAGATCCTTTTCACAATGTACATGTACATATTATATGGCAATATGCTGTCTAAAATTAAATGAACAATAGGAATAAACACAACTTTTCATCTTCTATACAAATACAATTGAGAATGGAAAAACAAGGAATGTGTAGCAGAGACAACATCCATCATCAAAGAGCAGAACATTTATAACTGTCTTGTTACTGTTACAGAATGGAGTGAGTCTGTAGATATATTGACTAATTGATTGTTGTAAAAATACTTCCATCATGCACATCAAGGTTGTATTTAAATAATAGACCTGGTTATATATTGTTTTTTCTCTTGTACTTTCAGTTTGTATACATAGGGAAACATTAATACTAGCAATTTAAAAATACAGCTTAGGAAAAATGAGACCTATCCCAAATTTTGAACGATTCAAGCTATTATCTCATGTATTTGTACGAAGTGCACACTCAGAAATATATATATAGTGCATTAAGCCTTTTAAAATCCTTTGGTACAAGAACCTTCTTTTATTTTTTATGCATTTAACTACATGTATAACGTCTTAAGTTGCATACACCTACAGACTTCATATAAATGCAAGCCAAGAATAATGCATTTAAAAACTGCTGGCAATTTTAATATGGATACTAGTACTTCATAGTGGAAAATCACACAGGTTTGTCATTTTTGCATAATTTATGCAGAGTGCTCCATTATATAATCAGTGCTGCCAAGCTGTTGATTCTGTGAACAATAAGATAAATCATTGCATACTGCATTCAAGATGTCCACGGAGTGTCTAGATCTGCAATAATACTGCAGAGGAGATGATGAGCTCATGACTCATGCAAAATTTTTACATTTTTATCAATGACGCGGATGAATATACAAACACATGCCAATTTTATGATGATCCAAATTCTCGTCTTCCTGCACATGCAAAAACGATGCTATCTGAATCTGTGTATTGCGATCGGGTGTAGAATATATTTTCTTTGATATATAACATCTATAACTTAAAGAAAACACATAAAAATAAACATGCAATGAAAACTGCACGCAAAACGACACAACAAGAAACATCCGTCAACTTTCACTCACCAGAACGTCTTTGCAAATTTCTTGGAGTTCGGTTGTTACTTTGTTTTTGTAATCTTTAGCCAATTGCTGTTTCTTTTCTGTGCCATCAGTCTTAGATTCTATACTTGAAATTACTCTCCATGATGACCGCCGGGCACCAACAACATTTTTGTAGGCAACGGAAAGTAGATTCCTCTCCTCGTTGTTCAACTTCCTAAACTTTTCGACCACTTTTTTCATGGCCTCGGCCATATCATCATACCTTTCAGCTTGTTCAGCTAACTTAGCTTTTTGAACTAGTGTCTCGCGTTCCTTTTTATCTTCGACTTCCGACATGGTTAAATATTTGTAAATAATCGAAATTTGAAGTCTACTACTCTTTACTCTATCTCCACCTTCCCAATATGGCGGAATACACTAACCAATCAAAGTACAGGTGGACATCACTGATTCTTCCGCTACTCCTTTATTTCATGGACTAAAATGATAAAGTTTAATTGTTTATATTCTATAAAAATATGTCAGGGAAGATTAATTCACTAAAAAGAATAAAATAGTTATCGTTTGAATAATCGAATATATTATGCAGTGGGACTATTTTGCATCAAAATTCCTAAAACCTGGAAGTGGGTTATCTTCTCTTGAATTCCATTTCTTTCGATAGATTTCGGGGATTACATTCTTTCGAAAAGGTAGCCCTAACGTCACTGTTGCTATGTCAACTCCTAGCCGGGTGTCGAAGGTCAACGTTGTTAATAAATAAAACTTTACCATAAATTATTTTCAATGATATTTTCGAATTGGAATTGATAAAAAGTGTAATAATTTTAATAAAAATATTTTTTTAATTCAATTCCTGAAAACAGAATATTTCCTATTTCCGGTTGAAAAAAAACACGTGTGTTTGTGTACATTTTATTATCAAGATGCCAAAGTCAAAAAGGGACAAGAAAAGTATTATTATATTGTTGTTTATTCAAAGAACTGCTTATACACACTACAAAATACAAATAAATGTTACAGTCATTTTGTAAAATCCCTGAAATTTTAACAGTTTGAAAATATTTGGGATTATAATTTTATACTATAGTTATTTTTTACTACTACTAGGTACATTGTATGAGTGTTTTTATGGGGGTTACGGTACTTTCGTGACTAACAAGGGGCCTCGGGGGCCGAGTGGGATAAGAAGTCCGATTCTAGCTAGTCAACGCTGAGGTTGTGAGTTCGAACCCTGCTCTTGCTGGTGCAAAGGGTTGCGTTCAATATCGTTCAATATTGTAGGGGCTATGTAGTGCTACGTAGATTTATGACTATTGAACTAGTAGCTAGCCTATTACTATGTAGCAGCTATACTAACTACTTGTTCAATAGTCATCAATTTACGTAGCCCCTACGATATTGAACGTGACCCTGAACTCCAATCTTCATTGATGTTTGTCAGTTTTCTTATTGAAGTAGTTACATTGTGTAACTAAATTGTTCAACCTTGTTTCACTTTCAATTTTGATATTTTTTTCATTAATCAGGTCAAGAATAACCACCAATTGGTGGATTATACCTCAATTGATGTATAATCCACCAATTGACATATAATGGTATAGACCAATTGGTGTATAATTCTTTGTTTTTCAAAGCAAATTATTCCACCAAAATGGAGCATTGTCTTCTTAAAAACATATTATGGTATGAAAACTTGTAAAACATTCCTAGTTTAGTATAGTGACATTACATATTGCATTTCAGTGGCGGATCCAGAACTTTTCCTAAGAGGTGGCCTGCTCCAGTCATGCTTCAATGATTCCCTATATAATCAACCAAATTTTTCCCACGAAAGGGGGGTCCTGGGCCCCCCAGGGCCCCCCTGGATCCGCCTATGAATTTAATCAATAATTGTATTTGCAGTTTCTTATATTGTTATATATCTTGTCAATTCTTGATTGGCAAATTTACCACTAATCACCTGTCAATGGACATCAATACTGTCTGCAGTCATGTGATCATGAGTACAACTCCACAGGTGAATGGAACTCTTTGTTTTAAATACTTCACTTTCATTATCAAAAGTCAATCATGGTCAATAGTACAAATGTTTCAACAAAAGAACTGTTGTACACATGCATTCTCAAGAGATGCAGCAGGCTTTGGCAAAACTGAAACTTTCAGAGGACTCAATAAAGGTCATAAAATAGGTTGCAAGTTGCAAAATCATGCTCCTATCTCACACTAGCATTTTCTTACAAAAAACTCCCATTATACATCAATTGGTCTATACCCATATATGTCAATTGGTGGATTACACGTCAATTGAGGTATAATCCACTAATTGGTGGTTATTCCTGACCTGTTAATATCTGAATAACTCAGTCATATTAGTATATGCCTTACCCAACTCAGCAGGGATAGAATTTAGTTTAAAATGTTGTTAAGACCACAGGTCTAGAGTAAATTTGTTCAGCGTAGTCCTGATAAAAACAGCCTAGCCCTAAGTCACCGATGAGGGTCGCGTCAGCGACCTGAACCTTCTAGCAGGGTTTGGGGGCATGCCCCCCCCCCACAAGAAAACTTTTCAGAACTACATTCTATTTCCTGCTATCTGAGACCATTCTGAATGTAAAAATGAGGTCTCATAATAGCCAATTTATGGAGTCTCAAAAAAGAAAGAAATGGAAAATAATTAAGATAACTATATTTAATTGATTTTTTTAAAGGCAGTGCTTTAAGGCATAAAACTTTGAGTTTTTGTGTCTTTCAAAGCACGAACAATATACAAAATTAGTTGCAGGGTAAAGACACTAAACTCATAAGTAGAAAAAAACAATACTTGCAATATGGTGACATATAGTTGTTAATTTCTGTGTCATTTGGTCTCTTGAAGAGAGTTCTCTTATTGGCAATCAGACCTTATAATGGCTTATCTTCTTCTTTTTATTGATTGCATTTAAAAAACTTTTTTCAACTTAAAAAAAATACAAAATACAAATCCAATGAGAATACAGGCCTATCAGATGGTACTCATGTGCAGAGTGTGATGAGACTAGCATTGATGAGAACTAGAACCTAAGTCCTGTGACATGACTAGATTCAGTTGTACTTGACTCATATTTTTAAAAGTATTTTTTTAAAAAAACCGTCAAATTCTGTTATATTGTTTAAATTCGTTTTGCTCCTTTAATAAACTAAAAATGAAAAAAGGTTATTTTAAATAGAAATTTTTTGGACAAGTAACAATTTCATTTGGACAAGTAAATTTTGGTATGTACTTGTCATGACAAGTTGAAAAAAAAGTTATTGGTGGTGTTGGTTTTCTTTCCTCCATTTGAAATCTAACCATAATTAAATTAGTCCAAAAATAAACTTCTATGCATATTTGGTTACACAAATTTAGTTTTGAGCCTGTTGATAACCAAATTTATAATTAAATGTTATTTTTTTATTTTACATATAAGGCCACGGTTTTTTAATTTGTTGGTTTACGGATTTTTTCGCATAAAAAAGTCGGGTCGGTCGGTCGGAAAAAAAAAGAAAAAAAATATCTTTCAAAACAGAAAAAATATGCAAAATAAATATATATTTCACCTTACTAACAAAATGTTTATCTTATATGCTGTTTTGTCATCATTTCTTAACATTAAGTTCGATGAAATATTATTGATCAGTGATCATGAACATCGCATGACATCGTTTAATAATTTCCTGTAAAAAAAGGGGGGTTGCACGGACAAACACGAAATTAAATCGTCATTTCACAAACAAGAAAAACAGATTCGCGTAGCTCTCAGAAAACTTGGTGAATAATGATCTTCAAGCACAAAAACTGATAAAGAAAAAAAATATAAAAACGTCGTACAAAAATAAGTTTCAACACACGTGTCGAAAAACGTAATAGACTCGTCCACTGGAAAAACGACAATATCGGGTTAATCAGTTGTCATGCAATCCGGTTTTTATCCCAATGATTGATATTTTTTGTTATCTATGAAACAAGAAAATTTCAAATGATTTGTTAATATTCAGTACTTTAATTGATGTATTCCACCTGTCCACATTGGGCCATTCCAGTTAATATCTGCTAAAGGAGGATGGATGGTCCTTTCTGAGGGGTGTAAAATTTATACATCTTAGGGGTGAAATTTTGGGTTTTTTCATCTGACACGTACACATATACGCAAAAATTTCTGAGGGTCTTGCAGCAGAAAATAATTAAAAATAATTACATCTTAGGGGTTACAAAAAAAACCTATTTCAGATCTTAGGGGTGCTTTGGAATGTAAAAAAGTTTCGTATCATGCATTATCTGGTATTGTATTTAAAATTCTGATGGGTACAATCCTTGCAGTAAAAAATTCTGATAGGTCAATTTTTCCCATGAAAGCCATCCACCAAATATGAACAGGAACTCTAAATCTGATAGGTCTTAATTTATAGATCTGATAGGTAGTTTTACATGATGTTTTTTTCTGATAGGTATGAAAAAAAATCTCCCCATCCATCCCAACCTGTCAGAAATTAACTGGAATGGCACATTTGGACAAGTCTATTTCTCTGAGATGATGCATCTTACGGACTGATGACAAATAAGGGAAACGAACTAATTTGTAATTGGTTTTAAACACAGGTTTCGTTACGCAAAATTATTTGCGCAAAAGACATTTCAAGGTCAGTTATAATTGATTTGTCTATTTTCAGAAACGTAAATTGGAAGTTTTATTTTTCACAACAGAAAGTGTTATCAACTTTGTTAATGATTAATGCATTTCATTTCATAATAAAGGAAAATTTTAATTATTTTTCAGGGATAATGCATTTATAAGGGTCGGCGGGAATAAAAAAGCATGAAAAGTCAATTTTATTTTTATTCTGAAAATCGGCAAAATCGGGTCGGCGGATCCGTAAACCAACAAATAAAAAAACCGTGGCCTAAATGATGCTTCAAATGTTTTATGACTAACAAAATGTATATGTATCTTTTTAGTTTCATTAACACAGACAAAGAGGAAAGGTTTAGAACTGAAACAGAGGCTGATAGATGATGTAAGTACTAAAAACCAACAATATTATATAATATAAAGATAAGACAAAGAGGAAAGGTTTAGAACTGAAACAGAGGCTGATAGATGATGTAAGTACTAAAAACCAACAATATTATATAATATAAAGATAAGACAAAGAGGAAAGGTTTAGAACTGAAACAGAGGCTGATAGATGATGTAAATACTAAAAACCAACAATATTATATAATATAAAGATAAGACAAAGAGGAAAGGTTTAGAACTGAAACAGAGGCTGATAGATGATGTAAGTACTAAAAACCAACAATATTATATAATATAAAGATAAGACAAAGAGGAAAGGTTTAGAACTGAAACAGAGGCTGATAGATGATGTAAGTACTAAAAACCAACAATATACTGTAAATTCAGAAATTAATGCGAGGATTTTATTATTGCGAAAAATGTGACAGAGTTGTAAACGCAATAATTTAAACTCGCATAAAACAGGATTTTTCTCAAAATCATAAAAATTAAAATCGCATATAAGTTTTAAATTACAAATCGTAATAATAAATGCACGCTATAATTTCTGAATTTACAGTAATATAATAAGAAGATAAGACAAAGAAGAAAGGTTTAGAACTGAAACAGAGGCGGATAGATGATGTATTTGCTAAAACCAACAACATAACATAAAAGTAAGGAGATGAGGTATGATTGACAATGAGACAACTATCAACCAATTTTGATCACATGGTATGGGTTTTTCTCTTTGTTGAAGACCATGCATACAGTTGCCTATAATTGCGTTCATCCACTTTATTTGAACTTTGGTAGATAGTTGTCTCATTGTCAATCATATCACATCTCCTTATTTTTATACTTTTTTCTACTAGTGTGATAAAGCTGTGTTTCTAAATTTAAATAAAAAGTAAAAACACAAAAACACTGAACTCCAAGGAAAATTCAAAAAGGGAAGTCCAAAATCAAAAGGCAAAATCAAAAGTCCAAACACATCAAACGAATGGATAACAACTGTCATATTTCTGACTTGGTACAGGCATTTTTTAATGTAGAAAATGGTGGATTGAACCTGGTTTTATAGCTAGCTAAACCTCTCACTTATATGACAGTCACATCCAATTCCATTACATTGTCAACGATGTGTGAACAAAACAAACATACTCAAAGAGTAAAAATGTCAAAAATAGGGGTACAGCAGTCAACATTATGTTATCATCTTAATCACTATAAAAACAACAAATGTAACGAAGAAGCACAAAAAGGCATACATCATGTTTCAATAAAATGAAAATTGATGAAAACTGTTTAAAAATTTCTTTAACCCTTTACTCCATAATGACATTTTTTGACGCCACCCCCTTTACTCCATAATGACGCCTTTTGATGCCTGTGTAGTGCCTCAGTTGAAACGTCTTACCTAGGAAAAATCTTTATCAGGCCTAAATTAAAATATTGTTTGTTTGCCCTTTTCCGACCCTATGTTTTGAAACAGGGTAGGTAGGTAGGTAAAATATTTTATTTTTTTCCCCAAAAAAATAACTTGGCTCGGTATATTATTTGTCATGGGTAGGCAGGTAGGTATAATATTTTATTTTATAGATGCATATAAATGTCATTGGTGTCCGTTTTGTTTTTGCAAATAAGTTTTCTGGGACTATTAGTTTAAAAAAAAAATCATGTAGAATGTGAAGCTAATTCATATGCACTACTATTTTGTTTTCAAATATAACTAAATAGAGCTGTGCCGCATATCTTCAACGTTTATATGCCTGAACTTTGAAGAGTTTGAACTTGCACTTATATTCTGTACTACGTACCTTGTATGCTTACCTTAAGAATTTCTGTAAAAGATAACTTTGTACTGATAATATATGTCTGAGCAGACATACATCACTAGTAGAAAAAGTCCCTAGAGTGTTAAAAACATCGTGTGTGCCTTTGTTTCCAATAAAAATGCTACTAGACCTAAAACTCTGACAATTGTCACGTTTTTTACATCGCATTTATAAATGATCTGTATGGACAACTTGGCGATTTTACTGCCAGATATTCTCCACTTTACAGGGTTTTGTCACTTTTGGTTCATGTCAGATATAAATAATATAGCGGCATCGTTAACATAATCATCAGGAGATCTGCGGATCACAAAAGGCCATCCCTACATAGAATACAACGTCCGTTTACAAATTAGTTTGTACACAAGATGATAATTTTGTATCAAACGAACTTTTTTGTAAATGAACCATGCTCTTTTAAGTTAAAGGTACAGAGTAGGGTACGTCATATCATGATTTCAGAAAGCGTTCACAAGCTGAACATCGATTTCAAACAAATGCTTTGAAACTTCAAATGTATAAGTGTTAATGTCAAACGCTCAGGTGATACCAAACGGACTGGACCTTATACGATAAAGATAAAACCCGAGAATTCCGGATAAAATAGTTTTGAGCGGGAAATACAAATATAAGATTTTTGGTAGGAACGAAAAAATAAAATAAAATAAAATCTTGCTGGTAAATACAAATAAAAGATTTTCAGGCGCAACGAATTTATAGGGTCGGTCGGTAAAGGGCAAACAATCAATATTTTAATTTAAGCCTCAGACCTAATAAAATTTGTATCTAATATAAAATGATATTCAAGAGAATATTTGACTGGAATTTCATTGATGAAATATTCCTTTTTGCAATGCATTGATACTTTAAACCTGATGATTATTTTTAATTGAAAAAATCCTATGCGAATCAGGTATGTTTAAAAAAAATGTCAATGGAGGAAAGGGTTAAAGTATAATAAACTATTATTTTCAGATACGAGAATGTGCCAACAAATACAAGAGAATTTTCCTGTTTTCTGTTCACAACATGAGAAACATGCAGTTAAAAGATGTCAGACAGGAATGGAATCATAGCAGGTAAAAGTAATTGTAGTCAAATTCATAAGGTTAACATAAAATTGAGAATGGAAATCGGGAATATGTCAAAGAGAATATAAAGAAAAAAAACAGCCTAGGGCCTCCAATGGGTCCTCAATGCATTGAGAAAATGTTGCACCACAGGCGGGCCTCAGCTAGCCCCCTAAATGAAAATATATACTTTTCAGTGAAATGACATCATACAAAACTCAAAAATGTATGAGCTGCCTCTTATAGAAAATTACTTAAGAATTGAATGCTCTTTTTGTAAATTTATTGGGGTGTAAAAGTGTTGATCGAAGTACATTTTGTATGAAGCGCAGAAGCGCTTCATACTTAAAATGTGCGCACGGTCAACGCTTTTACAACCCTATAAAGTTACAAAAAAAGCATTCAATACTTATAATTACATTTTTACCTATAGGATCATGAAAACACGCCTTTTATCAAGTTTTTATTTTATTTCAGGGATGATTCCACTATATAGTTTAGGGCCGCTAAGCGGCCCTTAAATCTGCCAGCGGCCCCCAAAAAATGTTTGTGAATATAAATTCCCAATTCAGGAAAATAAAATAAAAATCGGTAATTCCGGAAAAGGTTTAGTCACCAATTACGGCAACTATATTTTTTCATAGTTTGTCGTCAAACGTAGTAAAATCCGGATAAGAATGCTGACTACAATCGCATTTTATTAACAACGATTTACGTATGTCAACGTGCGGTAAACAATTTTAGCAGCCGGATTCAATTGAATAAAATTTTATGGGAGTATTTGAATTCGCAAAAGTAGATCGCTCAGCAGGTTGATCAAAAACATGCTTTTTGTCAAAATTGGTGTCAAAGCAGACCTCGGCAAAGAACACATTAAAATTTTGATATAACATTGATGAATAAATTTTAATGGGCGCCGATCTTATAAAAGCAGATTGCCCAGCAGAGCCAGTTATGTAACTTGATTAAAACTTATTTTGTAAAAGAAATTATTTTATATTTTGCTCTATTTCCTCAAAAGACAAAAATTTTAGCGTTTTTGAAAATAATGTTGATGATGGACCATTCATGTAATGAGCACCCCCCCCCCTCCTGAAATATGATGTCATCATTATGGAACTGTTTCAAAAGATATAAAAATAATTTTAAAGTTCACTGGTAATAACTGGTGCAATTGCTTTAAATATCTTATCAATTAAGCATATAACCTTTTGTAATTGCTTTTCTGAATTCGACAATTGGCCAGTTCAATTTGAAATCCATTTGAATCAAAGTAAGTTTATAAAGATGATCTGTTGAAAAAATACCGAATGGATGAATTTTTTCAGTGGTTAATATGGCAAGCCGTTTTGTTATTTAATCTAACTTCAAGATATCTCATAAACTTTATAAGATATCTCATATAATAGTTCA
Source organism: Mytilus edulis (assembly GCF_963676685.1). NCBI lineage: Eukaryota > Metazoa > Mollusca > Bivalvia > Mytilida > Mytilidae > Mytilus > Mytilus edulis. Next base: position 15,085 of record NW_027267975.1, read on the forward strand.
TTAGATATCTATAATATAGTTTGTAAGATATCTTATAAAGTTTATAAGATATCTTGCATAGTTCATGAGATCTATATGTTATAAAATTTACTAGATATCTTTTATAGTTTATAAGATATCTCATATAGTTTTCTTTATCAGATATCTTATAAACAATATGATATTATACAATTACTGTCTTTTGATGAGGTAAATATGCGGTTTTATTGACTTTTGAAAAAAATATATTCACTGAGGCAGACGGCCGAAGTGAATATCAGTTTTTCAAAAGTCAATAAAACCCCATATTTACCGAAACAAAAGACAGTAATTGTTTTATTCCATATTCCGAGAGAAGAAAATGTATCTAATGACAAACATATACCAATTTTTTTTTCATGAAACATATTACCATAACGTTGCATGTAAAAGCGCGTGACGTTTAGCGCAATGAATAACACTTTCTCAGGTGAATATGCTTTTTTATTCAAAATCCAATTCATATAGAGAAACCTACTAAAATAATACCAATATGGAATAAATCTTATAATCTTTTATATAAGCCTTGGATTTCAAATATTTTGGCCACGAGCATCACTGAAGAGACATGTATTGTCGCAATGCGCATCTGGTGCAAGAAAATTGATACCGTTAATTTTATTTTTTTATTATAAACTATAATATATAAGATATCTTATATAAAGTATATTTATAAGATATCTTATATACTATATAAGATATCTTATAATCGATATTAGATATCTTCTTTGTTATATAAGATATCTTCTTTATTATATAAGATATCTTCTTTATTATATAAGATATCTTATAAAAAAAGATTATTTAAGATATCTTATTTCTCTAATTCTTCGTCAATTTATCCCTTTCTGCACTCATTGTATAAAAAAAAAAATTAATCAAAGTGTGATTCGTTTGATTTCAGTACTTCATTGGTTAAAATCCGATTATGACGTCGAATGTTCTTGCTTTCCTCTGAATTTCTAATTGTGACGGCATGAAAAAAGGCGACCATGCCTGATGATGTCACATAGAAAGAACACATCTTTTTGCAGATCATTCGAAAAGAAGGAATAAGTTTGCCTGCATAATGTTAGAAAATCATTAGAGAAACAGATTCCACCACCAAATCTCGTGTAATATGATATTTATCCACTCTCGACAGTTAAATTTTTTATAGTATAACTAATCGCCGTATTTTTGATATTCAAATACGGCGATTAGTTATTCTTTTTATTACATTGGCAAATGGCTTTTTTTTAATGAAATTAATGTAGAAAATGTAAGGAACTATATCATTTTCCTACGCATTGACAATTTGTTTTGATCTGACGTTATCGACGTCTTGACAACGCCTATTGTTGTATGACGTCAGAGAGTGAAATAACCACGTTTATTTCACATGTGAAATTATCGGTTTTTATCTAACTGGAAAATCAATGTAATTCATTGCAACCAATGTAATAAAAATATTTAAATGCTCGGGCATGCCTTGCATTTTAAATTTGAAAATTTAACTGTCTCGAGTGGATAAATATCGTATTACACTCGATGCAGTTGTAGAATCTATATATATCATATAAGATATATTATTAGAGACATCGTATAGAAATTATAAGATAATTCATATAATATATCTTATATAATTTTCTTAAGATGATATCCAATAAACTATTTAAGATATCTTGTATAAAAAAAAATATAAGATATTTCATATTCTGAATGAGATATTTTATAAACTTTAGAAGATAAGTATATAAGATATCTAAGAATAAAGTATATAAGATATCTTATAAAGTTTTTAAACTTTATAAGATATAAGATATCTCTTATAATATATATATAAGATAGCTTTAAAAAAGTAAATTATATAAGATATCTCATATATATATATATTAAATGAGATATCTTATAAAAATCTAATATGTTATATAAGATATCTTATATATTTTGAGATAATTTGAAATTCGAATAAATAGCTAAACTGCTTAAGTGCCATAGGTTTATGTTAGCTGGTGTAGAAATGCCTTGTTTACCAAAGTTAAGATGATAGTGCATCATGTGCAATGGTATTCATGTATTACAACTTCCCTTGTCTGAATCCAATAACTTCTTCAATCAGTGTACAGGTGAAACTTTATATACATTTTCCGTTTTTACAGGTCAGGAAAATGATATTATTTCGTTTTAGATTGTATGCATAAAAAATTCCCAATTGGGATGAAAATTCCCAATTTGATGTTCAAGGGACCCATTTGAAAACACCTGGAATCATCCCTGTATTTACCTGTGCACTTTATTGTGGGACCTCGTGTCATCATGAATGAGACGTTTTATTGAGTGATACAACTGCTTAAGGAATAACACATGATGTGCAGTTAGCCAATCAGAATAACGTATTGTAATGAAACATACATCTAATGTAATTATTTAAAAATGCAAAGGAATACCAATACATTTTTTTTTCTATATCCGGTTGAAAAAACCTCTGTGCATAACTTATAACTGTTTGAAAATTGAGGTGTTGTAAGAACCCAATAAAACAGACCAAAATTTAACTCTCATTTTGTATTTGAATGTTCCAAAATCAATCTATGTGTATGTCTCATACATGTCTTAGTCTCATACATGTCTAAGTCTCATGCATGTGTATGTCTCCAGGGATGATTCCAGGTGTTTACAATTGGTCCCTTGAATATCAAATTAGGAATTTTTATCCCAATTGGGAATTTTTTATGCCTACATTATAAGACGAAATAATATATCATTTTCCTGTAAAAACGGAAAATGAATATTAAGTTAATTTCTTCTGTACACTGATTGGAGAAATTATTGGATTCAGACCAGGGAAGTTGTAATACATGAATATCATTGCATATGATGCACTATCATCTTAACTTTGGTAAACGAGGCCTATTACAAAAAACATATATACAACAAGTACCAGCTAACATAAATCTATGGCAGGCCGTTTAGCTATTTATTCAAATTTCAAATTATCTCATAATGTATACAATATCTCATATAATATATAAGATTTATTTAAGATATCTTCAAGTATATGAAATATCTTATAAATATGTTTTGTATAAGATAAGATATCTTATATAGTTCATTGGATATCATATTAAGAAAATTATATGAGATATCTTATAAACTGCATGTATAAGACATCTCATAAATTATTTCAGATATCTCGTGAACTATATAAGATATCTTATAAACTTTATAAGATATCTTTCAAACTATATCAAATATCTGATGAACTATTATATAAGATATCTTATAAAGTTTATGAGATATCTTGAAGTTAGATTAAATAGCAAAACGGCTTGCCATATTAACCAGTGAAAAAAATTTAAATGTATTTCAAATAGAACTGGCCAATTGTTGAATTAAGAAAAGCAATTACAAAAGTATATATATATATGCTTAATTGAGTTATTTAAAGCAATTGAACCAGTGAACTTTAAAATTATTTGGATCATTTTCATATCTTTTGAAACAGTTCCATAATGATGACATCGTATTTCAGGGGGGGGGGGGGGGGGGGGGGGGGGGGGGGGAGGGGGTCTCATTTCATGAATGGTCTATCATCAACATTATTTTCAAAAACGCTCAAACTTTTGCGGAAAAAAGAGCAAAATATAAACCAATTTTTTTTACAAAACAAGTTTTTTTCCATTCTCAATTTTATTTAATCAACATAACTGGCTCTGCTGGGCAATCTGCTTTTACCACTCAAATTCATTCATCAATGTAATATAAAATTTACTCTTTGCTGAGGTCTGTTTTGACACCCATATTGACAAAAAGCATATTTTTGATCAACCTGCTGAGCGATCTACTTTTACGAGACCACATACTCTCATAACATTTTAACTTAAATTGAATCCGGCCGCTAAAATTGTTTACCTCATGTTGACATAATTAAATCGTTGTTAATAAAATGCGATCATAGTCAGCATTTTTATCCGGATTTTACTATGTTTTGACGACAAACTATGAAAAATTATAGTTGCCGTAATTGGTGACGGAAACTTTTCTGGAAATACCGATTTTTGTTTTATTTTCCTGAATTGGGAATTTATATTGACAAACATTTTTTTGGGGCCGCTTGCCGATTTAAGGGCCGTTAAGCGGCCCTAAACTATATAGTGGAATCATCCCTGGTCTCATACAAGTTTAAGTCACATACATGTGTATGTCTCATCCATGTCTAAGTCTCATACATGTCTAAGTCTCATAAGTCTAAGTCTCATACATGTCTATGTCTCGTACATGTCTAAGTCTCATACATGTGTATGTCTCATCCATGTCTATGTCTCATACATGTCTAAGTCTCATGTCTAAGTCTCATACATGTCTAAGTCTCATGTCTAAGTCTCATACATGTCTTAGTCTCATACATGTCTAAGTCTCATAAGTCTAAGTCTCATACATGTCTATGTCTCATTCATGTCTATGTCTCATACATGTCTGAGTCTCGTACTTGTCTAAGTCTTGTACATGTCTAAGTCTCGTACATGTCTAAGTCTCATACATGTCTAAGTCTCATACATGTCTAGGTCTCATACATGTCTAAGTCTCATACATTTCTAAGTCTCATACATGTCTAGGTCTCATACATGTCTAAGTCTCATACATGTCTAAGTCTCATACATGTCTATGTCTCATACATGTCTGTCTCATACATGTCTATGTCTCATACATGTCTAAGTCTCATACATGTCAAGGTCTCATACATGTCTAAGTCTCATACATGTCTAAGTCTCATACATGTGTAAGTCTCATACATGTCTAAGTCTCATACATGTGTATGTCTCATACATGTCTAAGTCTCATACATGTCTAAGTCTCGTACATGTCTAAGTCTCGTACATGTATAAGTCTCATACATGTCAAGGTCTCATACATGTCTGTCTCATACATGTCTATGTCTCATACATGTCTAAGTCTCATACATGTGTATGTCTCATACATGTCTAAGTCTCATACATGTCTAAGTCTCATACATGTCTAAGTCTCGTACATGTCTAAGTCTCATACATGTCTAAGTCTCATACATGTCAAGGTCTCATACATGTGTATGTCTCATACATGTCTAAGTCTCATACATGTCTAAGTCTCATACATGTCTATGTCTCATACATGTCTAAGTCTCATACATGTCTAAGTCTCATACATGTCTAAGTCTCATACATGTCAAGGTCTCATACATGTGTATGTCTCGTAATGTCTAAGTCTCATACATGTCTAAGTCTCGTACATGTCTAAGTCTCATACATGTCTAAGTCTCATACATGTCTAAGTCTCATACATGTCTATGTCTCATACATGTCTAAGTCTCATACATGTCTAGGTCTCATACATGTCTAAGTCTCATACATGTGTATGTCTCGTACATGTCTAAGTCTCATACATGTCTAAGTCTCATACATGTCTAAGTCTCATACATGTCAAGGTCTCATACATGTGTATGTCTCATACATGTCTAAGTCTCATACATGTCTTAGTCTCATACATGTCTAAGTCTCATACATGTGTATGTCTCATACATGTCTAAGTCTCATACATGTCTAAGTCTCATACATGTGTATGTCTCATAAATGTCTAAGTCTCATACATGTCTATGTCTCATACATGTGTATGTCTCATACATGTCTGAGTCTCATACATGTCTAAGTCTCATGTCTAAGTCTCATACATGTCTTAGTCTCATACATGTCTAGGTCTCATACATGTCTAAGTCTCATACATGTGTATGTCTCATACATGTCTAAGTCTCGTACATGTCTAAGTCTCATACATGTGTATGTCTCATACATGTCTAAGTCTCATACATGTCTATGTCTCATAAGTCTAAGTCTCATACATGTCTAAGTCTCATACATGTCTATGTCTCATACATGTCTAAGTCTCATACATGTCTAAGTCTCGTACATGTCTAAGTGTCGTACATGTCTAAGTGTCGTACATGTATAAGTCTCATACATGTCTATGTCTCATACATGTCTAAGTCTCATACATGTCTAAGTCTCATACATGTGTATGTCTCATACATGTCTAAGTCTCATACATGTCTATGTCTCATACATGTCTAAGTCTCATACATGTCTAAGTCTCATACATGTCTTAGTCTCATACATGTCTAAGTCTCATACATGTCTAAGTCTCATACATGTCTAAGTCTCATACATGTCTATGTCTCATACATGTCTATGTCTCATACATGTCTAAGTCTCATACATGTCTTAGTCTCATACATGTCTATGTCTCATACATGTCTAAGTCTCATACATGTCTAAGTCTCGTACATGTCTAAGTCTCGTACATGTCTAAGTCTCGTACATGTCTAAGTGTCGTACATGTATAAGTCTCATACATGTCAAGGTCTCATACATGTCTATGTCTCATACATGTCTAAGTCTCATACATGTCTAAGTGTCATACATTTCTAAGTCTCATACATGTCTAAGTCTCATGTCTAAGTCTCATACATGTCTAAGTCTCATACATGTCTAGGTCTCATACATGTCTAAGTCTCATACATTTCTAAGTCTCATACATGTCTAGGTCTCATACATGTCTAAGTCTCATACATGTGTATGTCTCATACATGTCTATGTCTCATACATGTCAAAGTCTCATACATGTCTAAATGTCTAAGTCTCATACATGTCTAAGTCTCATACATGTCTAAGTCTCGTACATGTCTAAGTCTCATACATGTCTAAGTCTCATACATGTCTGTCTCATACATGTCTAAGTCTCATACATGTCAAAGTCTCATACATGTCTAAGTCTCATACATGTCTAAGTCTCATACATGTCTAAGTCTCATACATTTCTAAGTCTCATACATGTCTAGGTCTCATACATGTCTAAGGCCGTGTTCACACCAAATTCCATGTACAGTAAACTTGTTTACAATTAGTTTAATGAACTGGACATTGGTTTCACATTAAATTTGTTCACATCTATACACCTTGTTTAATTACCTGTACATAAGATTTGTTCACATTTGTAAACTCTATGTCATTTAAATGTTCATTTCGTAGAATCGAATGAAACATTTTCGGACAACTTTTCTAGCAGTAAGGGAACGACCATTTGACTCTAAATAGTGGGAATGGAAATATTCCGAACCCCAATTGGATAAAGAAAACAATTCTGGTTCTACAGATGATAAAAAATATTCTGAATCAAGAGTTTCCCCATACATTAAAGTGTTAAATGTTGAAGAAAAAAAAATTGATTACCAGCACCGAAAAAAAACCTAACCGGAATAAAACGTTTGCGCGGCAAAATTCTGACTCAAATAAATAAACAAAATAACCCCCCCCCCTTTTTTTTAAAAGTTAAGTGGTTGCTTCTTTATGAAAGCCATTTTGATGATTTGCAGTAGTTTAAAGATACTAAAGATGTCTCGATTAAGCATTAGAAAACGTAGGCTGCAACAGCGTGCTTACAGACGAAGAAGAAGGATTGATATATTAGGGATCACTATATTTCTGTCTTTTCTGTTTGTTCAAATGGTATTTCTTCTCCAAGAAGTATTTGGCAAAGGGAGTGGGTAATGTTTTTTTTTCCTTTTAAGTGTAATTTCACGGATCCGAGATACTAGACAAACAATACATTTACCTCACACTTTTTAAGTAATTTTATGAGTGAATCGTTGTTTGAGTAAAGACCAGTGGCAAATATTTCTGTGTAAGTTAAGTCAATTCGGAAAGACTTTAATTTTCAAATGAATTATGTGTTCAGCAATGATGCTGCTTTGGGTCTTGATAAGGGCTTAATAAAGCTACGTTAAGTTTTATTTCTAAACAAAACAAATAAATATATCAAGTTGAGACAAATATTTCTGTAAAGAACTTCATAAATAATTGCTATAAATATCAATTTTATTAAAAAATCGTTTCTTCCTTAAATATGCACGGTGAAACTAATGTTTTAAATGCCTAGTTTTGTCTACACTTAATCTACACAAGGCCTACATCGAGTATCGACTGCATGTAGACAAAACATGATTTACACTACATGTAAACATTGAGTTTTATCAATGGGAACGTAATTTTGTTTAGTTTACGTGTGAGTTGCACTTACACAACACCGAGTTTAGGTCAATATGAACACGGCCTAAGTCTCATACATGTGTATGTCTCATACATGTGTATGTCTCATACATGTCAAAGTCTCATACATGTCTAAGTCTCATACATGTCTAAGTCTCATACATGTCTAAGTCTCGTTCATGTCTAAGTCTCATACATGTCTAAGTCTCATACATGTCTAAGTCTCATACATGTCTATGTCTCATACATGTCTAAGTCTCATACATGTCTGAGTCTCATACATGTCTAAGTCTCATACATGTCTGAGTCTCATACATGTCTAAGTCTTATACATGTCAAGGTCTCATACATGTGTATTTGCATTTGCATAATGTCAATTTTTATCAAACATAGCTCATATAAATCAGAGTTCTCCAAATCTTTTTTTCCCTGGTGGTCCTTGAAGAAAAACTGCTGGTCCTCACTATTAACTCTATTGAAAAATACTAAAATTGTGTCAGTCCTATGCAAAATTTTGGTGGTAAAATCCTGAGGTCCACCACTTTTCGCGAACTCTGTCATAATTTGATTTCCAAGGTTAGAATATTTAGATAAAAGTTGATAAGACAGTTTTTTTTTCTTCTGAAGGGCTGTTGACCACCAGTGAAGTGTTATATTATATTCCTGGCATGTAATACTATCTGAAATGATTGTAAAGATTTAATGCTATAATTCCTCCAAAAAGGTGCATTTTTCATACTTAACCAGGATGCTATGAAATTTATTGGCAAAGCAGGGTTATACATTGAAATTTTTAACATTTCACAATTAGTACTAACTAAATCAAATCTTGTTATGTTTAAGTACATCAGTTTGAAACATTTGTTCAATATTATTTAAACTTTTAAAAACATAAACCGAGTAAAGCTTTTGTGCCAGATTGTCAATGTGTGTGGTTCAATGAACAGAGTAAACTTAAAAGAAATAAGGCATGCCCGTAGTAACATCTCCAACAGACCAATGATTGCCATGAATTATTTATGAGGTTTAGGTGACATGAAAATGTATTACCACTTTAAAATCATTGTAAATGTTTATGTGCAAAACTCTTCATGAATATTTTTTTTTCAGATTCTTTTTTGGTAAAAACAAAGTTATGGCCCTTGCATTGGGAAGAACGGCAGAGGATGAATTTAAAGACGATCTGCATAAACTGAGTAAACATCTTCGTGGACAGACGGGACTGTTGTTTACAAATAAAACTAAAGAGGATGTATTAAAGTAAGATCAGATAGTTTCAAAAGTATACATATCTTGGAGCTACGAAAAATAAAAGATGTTTAAAAACATAATATCTAGGGGACATTTTCAAAAGAAAAAATATCAAGATTAGTTTTAGCCTTCTAAAATGGATACATGAAGTCTCAAAACTATTAAAAATTAATGTATTTTTATACATTTTGTATTTATATAAATCAGTGTCACTTAAAAGTGCATTAAAAATGATGGATGCCCCATCATATCTTACTAACAAGTTTCATTATGTTTCAGACAGAAATCCATACCCCTTGAGAAATGCTGTTCAAGGAAACCTCATACTCCCTAAACCAAAAACAGAATTGTTCAAAAAATCTTTTATGTATTCTGGACCATTCTTGTGGAATAATTTGCCAATACCGCTAAGAAATATTACAAATGTTAATTCTTTTAAATACAATTTTGAATTTGAATTTTGTAAAACAATTAAATTTGTGATGACTTATATCCCAAGATTGGGAAATTTTTAACCCAAAAATTATAATGACATAGATGCCAACCATTACGATTTTTGCGTAGTTTTTCCGATTTTGCGATAAAAACTACGCTATTACGGTCAAAGTCGAACAGTTACGGATTACCAATCATCGCCGTTCAATTTTGTAAAACACGGATTTTTATCATTACTTTTCCGTCCTGGTCCGGTATTTAGAAAACGCCAATGTAATGCTTCCGGTTTCTCGGGAGTTATCAACCTATTGTTGAGTAACTAACTGACTTCCGAAGAGGCAAACTTGCATTTATGAAGTAGCTTTCCCCCTTTCTCTACTTCTCCTTGACAAAACGAAAATGTACGAGTCGAGAACATCTGAACAATAAATGAATGGAATACATACTACAGACAACATGTTAAACGACAAATTTCGTGCACATCACTTTGCAACCACTTGTCAGTAATTTTTATTGGTAAATGCACGTTTATGAATGATTACTGAAAACTTTTCAAAAATACGGAAAATTTGATAGTTTGTTACTGATTGTGTCAAAAGGGGGTTGGCATCTATGTAATGAATCTAAAACAATAATGTAATAAATTTGAAAACAAATAATGAGAACAGTATAAGATAATGCCTCGTTCACACGTACATTTAATTCAAATTGAATTCGAATCGAATGTGAATCAAATTTGCAAATTGTGTTCACACACTCTTCTTTTTTTTAATTAGAATGACCTAATTCACATTATAAATACACTTTTGTGAATACGAATTAAAAGTTAATTTGACGCCCATTGTAATTTGAATTAGAATTGACATTAGGATGTAAAACATTTCTAATGCGAATTAAACTTATTCGAATTAGTTAATGCAAATCGTAATTCGAATTATGTGTGAACTCATTATCAGAAAAAGACAGCAAGAAAACATATGTTTAATACCGGTACTATAAGAGACAAGTGTTCACAATATATAGCAGGATTTCATAATCCTGTGTTTAAACACATCAAGTAAATTGAACAAAGAATCACATATAAACAACAATTCTCAATTAGAACTGTAGTAAATCATGTACACACCCCCTCGGGTTGGAGGGACTGGGGTCTTGTTTTAGTTTGGGCGCCTAGAGTGCAGAGGTCATGGGTTCAAACCCGTCCATATGAAACCTTTAAAATTGGTATTTACTGCTTCTGTATTAAACATGCAGTATTAAGGAATAAGACTAAAGACTGGTCGTCTCTTGAGTCAAAATATGTTGTTCGGGTTAGGTGACATGTCTTCCAGACAACTGTTACCTTGTGAACTAGCACGTTAAAAATCCGACTCAACCTGTCTAGATAGTACAATTAGGAGATAACTGTATTGTATTTTAAGCTCCGACGGCATCAATTGGGGATTTGATGGTCGCAAATTAAGTTTACTGGCGACGTGTTAGCGGAGACAGTAAACGGGTATTTGCGACCATCAAATCCCAAATTGATGCCGTCGGAGCTTAAAATACAATATTGTTATCTCCATTCTAATGAAAATGACAGAAAATAACGTTAAAACATGTATTTAAAATCTGTCATATGCCGTCTGCGCCTGCGCGTACGTCCCATAGCATCAATTGTCAATTGATGCCATTTAAGAAAGTGACGTTATCCAATCAAAATGAACGTTACAAACGTTGTTGCATTAGAATGGCAAATAGTAAAACTTTTTAAATAATTATTTTTCAGATTTTTTGATGACTACAGAATAAAAGACTATGCGAGATCAGGAAACCAAGCAACACAGACTGTTGTCATAGAAACCGGTCCAGTCCCAGAATTTTCTCACTCAATGGAACCACAGCTGAGAAAGCTTGGGCTACCTACAACATTAAATAAAGGTGAATTACGCTTTAATTTCAACAGTGTTGTTGAGAAAGATTGGTGAATTTAAGGCTTTTATCCAAGAATTGAATATATGTCATATGAGTATACTAATACAGAACAAATGTTCTTTAAGTACCAGTCTTTGTAAGAATCAGGCAATTTAGGTAAAAATCAAAACATGATCAGAAAAAACCCAGCAAGCTAATCATGCTATTTAATACTTATCATCATCCTGAGTTAAAAATTATTAGTCTTTCGTTTGATTCTTAGGCAGACTGGCACTTAATAGTAAATTTAGAAATGTTTTAGATGTTTTTTTTTGTAATATAAATTGGAAAGGTCTAGCTACAGAAAAAAATGTTATATTTTGATAGCACTATTTGTAAGCAGTATTCCCTGAAATCATCCACCATGTCAGCTGATGAAACTGGCCACCTGAAATCACTGAAAGTGGCGTGTAGCCCACCCATTAAATCAGATATGACAGCACATCTTTTAAATCAGTTTGGAGATTGTCATTTGATATAAATATTTCTGTTTTTAATTTTTCCTTTTTGTTCCAGGTGTGATCACATTACTAAGAGAGTATCAAGTTTGTGAAAAGATGACACACTCACACCAGAACAAGCCAGAATATTGGTAAGTACATGACACCAACTTGGGAACTAGCCAGAATTTAGATTAGTACATGATGTACACAATCCAGAACACGCCAGGGATTTCAAAACAGTCGTATTTTCCAGACTTTACTGATAAATATAGATTCTGCCACTGCATCAAGTGTGATACGATATTTATCCACTCGAGACAGTTAAATATTTAAAATTTAACTGTCGAGAGTGGATAAATATCGTATTACACGAGATTTGGTGGTGGAATCTGTTTCTCTAATGATTTTCTAACATTATGCAGGCAAACTTATTCCTTCTTTATGAATGATCTGCAAACACATGTGTTCTTTCTATGTGACGTCATCAGGCAAGGTTGCCTTTTTTCATGCCGTCGCAATAGGAAATTCAGAGGAAAGCAAGAAAATTCGGATTTTAACCAATGATGGACTGAAATCAAACGAACACACTTTAATTGAATTATTTTATACAATGGATGCAGAAAGGGATAAATTCACAAAGAATTAGAGAAATTATATATATGACTTGTGTTGATGCTGAAACAGATATTTTAACATAGTTCAGGGGAGAGAAAAAAAAGAAGTTTATGCAATCTTTTGCCTTAAACAGACACACATTTGCAGTCATATAAGTGACATTGTTACTTTCTAAATAAACCCTTCTTTAATACCCTCTCATTACAATCATTGTTGAAATAATGCATACCGAAACTCAGTGTGGATAGTACATGATGCACAAAATCCAGAAACTCAGTGTGGATAGTACATGATGCACACAATCCAGAAACAAATAATGAACTATGTAAACCAGGATATATCAGTTCTGTAAACATGTTGTATGGATTCATGCTTTGTTGAATGTTTACACTTATTATTTATACACATAGATGTCTGAATATTTGTGAATTTCATTTCAGAAATTATTTGGCCACCAGATGGCAGACTTTCACATAAGTGTGGAGGGAATGTATACACCTGAAGGTGAATTGGAATTATTCAATGACAGACCAGAACCCATTGTTCCTCCTAAAATACAAATAAAAGGTATGTATATTTAACCTATCTAAACACATTTTTACTGGTCTGTGTGTCCCTTTATTTCGTCTGTCCATCTGTCCAACTTCAAGGTTAAATTTTCGATCCAGGCAGCTTTTGTCTCACCTTGACGGAGTCAAAAAGCAAGACATAGGTATGCT
>NW_027267976.1:0-31019 GCF_963676685.1 Mytilus edulis
GGTGCTTTTGATTTTAGTGAGTAAGTGTTTCAGAAAAGATACCTGATTTCTGGTTTTATTATTTATTTTATGATTATTTCAGTTCATTTTATAAGTCAACATAACAAAGCATATAGTTTGTTTCTCCAATTCTGACACATCTGGATAAAAAATCTGTTTTATTTTGTACATTTTTTCCTCCATTGTATATTGAGCAAAGAATGTCCCTTTAATGGAAGCTTTATCCCTGTATACTGCACAGAATAGAAGCCAAATGCTTGATGACATCAGTTTTGCCAACATTTTATTGTTAAAGCAGTATATATTAATTTGATTCCATTGGAATTGCTGTCAGAATTGTTAAGAAATGTATACAAAAGGTAACCAGGTTTGGGGAAACAAACAATATTCTAATGTTGGCCACATATTGAGTTTAATTTGTTGTATTAAAATTTTTTGTTTGCTGAGTTAAAATTTACAATGTTGAAAATTGTTATAACTGTGGAAACCTGTTGTATGATCTTCTTTGTACAAACAGTATATATGATCTCTCTATGTTGAAAACCAATCATTTTATACTGAATATTTGATTACTTGAATTAAGGAATGAAAAAGCCAACAAGCAGATAACATTTAAAATACAATCCATGTCAGAAGCAATGTAAGGAAAGAAACTGATTTCAGATTATATAATAATTATTTAATGAAGTTAAAAAAAATGTAGCAAAGTAACAAACAATTGGTATTTTGTTTTTAACCAAGCTATATTTAATTATTTAGGTATTCTGTATCACGAACAGTAGAAACGACCGGGTCAACAAGAACAACCACAAGTTCAGATATAGTGAGTAGTGTTAGAAATTACAACTGACATAGCTAAATTGCTAATTTTTTCCTATCGATTCTATTACTTTAGTTTGCCTCAACCAAATTATGAAACTGATACACAATGTTTATTACCACAAAACTTTCTATTTTGATGGCATCACTTTTACTGTTCTAGAGTTAGAGTTATGTGGCTTATGCCCCTTTATAAATGGAAAAATTGCTGAATTTTTCGTTTCCATTCTTCAACTTTAGTTTGCCTCAAAACAAAATATTATGAAACATATACACAATGCTTATTACCACAAAACACATATCAAGTATGAATTTTTGTTTCGTCACTTTTACTGTTATGCCCCTCTACAAATGGAAATATTGCTGAAATTTTAGTTTCCATTCTCTAACTTAAGTTTGCCTCAACTAAATGTTGATACATATACCCAATGCTTATTACCACAGAACTCAGATCAAGTACAAATTTGGGTAGCGCTAATTTTACAGTTCTTGAGTTATGTCCCTTTATATTATTATATGCAAGTGGGACATCATCTGTTCCCCATTTATTTATTTTCTATATAGAATAGCTTTACAATTAAAAAAAAATATATATAATCCAGTAATAATTTACCTTTATTTTTTTGTAGGAATCCAGTACACCTGATCCTTTAGCCAAAGCACAATTAGATTTATTATCACAACTTATAGGAAGTAAAACAGCTAGTAATAAATCAGAGATCAGATTGAATTTATTTAAAAATGACAAAGAAGAAGAGTAAGATTTAAATTGAACTGACTGAAATGAAATTTAATCAATGTTATATCATAATGGGTACTGTGGATTCATTTATTTTTCATGGGTACCAATTTTTGTTGATTGAGGAAAATTTGCATTTTTGTGGCTATTTTATTTCATGGTTTTCCCAAAGTCTGCATACAAGTGTACATAAAAGTCTAGTGTTACATTGAAATAAGTGTGTTTATACTTGTCTCAATCAGAACAAACATCTTCTTCCTTTGACCTTACTCAGTAGTTTTGCGAGATTGCTCACTTGGATATGTGGAGATAATTGATTCAATTTTTGACTGAGTCAACCTAAGAATTTAAAATTGGTATTTGGTTCTTATCTGCCAAGCATTTAGGAATAAGAGCAAGGATGAAGATAATTGATTCATCATTTGTCATGCATTCTCGTTTCTGATATGCAAATGGACGATTATTTTTTTTATTATCTAGGAAACAAGAAAATTTAAAATTGTTTGTGAATATCTATTACTTTAACTTGCTGACTTCCACATTAGAAAGGTCCATTTAATCTACGATATGATACACTTTACGGAACTATGACTAAAAAGAGAAACAAACCTATTGTAATGGGTTTTAAACACAGGTTTCGCTCCAAAAAAATATTTTCGCAAAATTTCAAGGTTAGTTACAGATTATTTTTGAAACAACACAACATTGTTATCAATTCTGTTAGTGTTTAATGCATTTCATTTTATAAAAAAGAATATTTTTTATTAATATTTCAGGGATAATGTATTTGGTAGGGTCAGCAGGAGTAAAAAAAGCATGAAATGTCAATTTATTTTTATTCTGCAAATCGGAAAAGTAGGGTTGGCAGATTCGCCAACAATTTAAAAAACCCTTGTCTCAAAGCCAAAAGTATATATATATATAGACAAATGTGAAAAAAACATATATAGTTTTAGAAACTGTGTAAAGAGTTTGTCAAAATTTTCCATATATTTTAATGGTAAATATTATCATATTTGAAAGTTTTAAAATATGTGTATTATGTATTTCCAGACAAGCTGAAGCAGCCTTAATGAAGCCTATAGAATTAGCTGAATCTAAAGTTGTCAAAATAGATGCTTCCAAGGTATTAATCAGAAATAGAGTGTTCAGTATAATAGGGATATTATTTACAGTATACCTCACAGGTTCATTTGATGGAATAGGGCTGTGCTTGTTGTGTGGTCTAAGTTATTTGTCATGATCTCATATATCATTCAAGTATACACAACTGTAATAGGGGTCAAGCTTGGCTTTAATCATTTTCAAAATTGAGTAACTAAACATAATCTTAGTGACAAACTTTTAAGTTTCTCACCAGTTGTTGGAAGTTTATCTTGGAACTCCACTTTAATCCACAATGAAATATAAATGCATAGAAATCAAAGCTCAAATGTCAAGCCAGAAATTACTTGGTTATGCATTTTTTTGCAATAAGGAATGCTTAAATGTCTATTAAATATCATCACATATCATAAGTTTTTTGCACAAATTTACTAGGTTTTGATAAACAATTATATTTTTAGTAGAAAAGGTTTTGAGGGATATTTTGACTTGCTTTCATATATTTAAAGACTTTTATTTTTGCTTTAACTAATCATCTCTGAAGTCACAAGTTACTAAAGCTGTGGTAAATAGTTGTTCTTACACTCAATGATATAGATGTGTTGCACTTTCACAATATCTGTGTATACAGAATTTGTTTTGATGAAGTTTTTTTCTGTTTGATTTTATTTATTTCACATTCTTGTTCCTCTTATCACAGAGCATGATATATAAGCATGTATCTGCTTAAATAACTAGTCTGACTTTTGCAATTGTAAACTGTTGACTAATGGAAAAAAAATCTTTTGAAATATTATACTTCATGCACATTTAATTCATAAATACCATGTATGAAAATTGCATTAATATCATTACAGTTTGATGACTTTTTCGATGTCCTGTTCCCTAGGGCATGGTCCAGCAACTTTCAATAGACAATTTTCAATGTTATTTTTTCGGCTTCAGCCAATTTGATAGGAACTTTCTTTTGATAGATTTATGATATTTTCTGCAAAGTCATAAGACATAGTCCAGTGACTTACATTAAATTATCAGTTTCCAATGTTATGTTTTCACCTTAAGCTAGTTTGATAGTACGAACTTATGGTAGACAATGCTATATTTTATAAAATTGCATTACTATCAATACATCTCAGTTTTACAACAATTTGACGATCATTTTGACGATTTGCCTTCTATGTCATGGTCCAGTAACTTTGAGTTAATTAGCAATGTTGCTGTATATCGAATAATCAGATTGTCTTTTTAAAATTTTCTGCTCACAGGCAAGTCATATTTCTGTGTCAACAGTTTCTTTTGTATAAGAAGTACTATTCTATGTATCATTTTCAGCATTTGACATCAACTTCCAAGTTCACTGTCAAAGCACCATGTCCTTTTCTTAAATCTAGGACGAAATTTTGTCAACTTCATAGTTAAAATTTAGCCATAAAAACTAATATTGGTTCTTAAGAATATATAGATGAGATGAAAAGTTGTAAAATGATGTTTTCAATTCTTTTCTGGTTTTAAAAGGTAATTATGGTCCTTATTCACTGTAGATTTTGACATTTTTGCTAGATCCAAAGTTTTAATTGGTTTATATTTAATGCAATATTTTTTTACATTTCAGAAACAAAAGAATGATGAATTAAGTAGAATTATGGGAGAATTAGCAGTAAATGAAGGATCCTCTAATGACAATGATGATTTATTAGATTTGATGGATAAAGCCTAGCTGATGTTTGTATTATGGAATATTTTGAATGTGAGAGAGAGATGGCATGAATGTAGAGTTAATGAATGGCAATGATATGAGAGATCAAGAGACAAATCATTACTGATACAGCCCAATATGTTTTTGATCTATAAGAAATTGTCATGAATGTAAATGTGTGATTTCTTAAGCTATGTTAATGTTAATTTTGTGTCAAATTTTTAAGAGATTGTTTGACCTGAAGGATATATGAAAAACTACATAAACCTGACTTGTAGCTTGGATTACATATCAAATATATATATACATGAAATGTTTAAGGTATGTATTTAAAATACTGTGGGTTCATATTCATATGTGGAATACCAATTTTTAAGGGATTTTATAAATAAAGATGACCAATGAATTCGATAGCATAATATCACTATTTGGATTCAGAATATTTAGAATCCTTCCTAAATTGATTTTCCTGTTTGAAAAATTATGACTCTTTTGTTAGAGGTAAGAACCAGCTTATATATAAAACAGTTTTATAATTGTTTTGATAATTTTCTGTCATTTCAAGTTATAAAAGATATTTGGAAATAACAATATGCTAAGTGGTGCCTTAAAGAGTTATTGAGTCGTATATTGAGTTGATTTCTAAGTTGTTTATGAGAAATGACACTTGAAGATTTAAGCAAAAGTTCTTGATATAAAGTTATGTTATTTGTTTGAATAATTTATTAAAAAGATTTTTCAAAGACAGTGCTATAGCTTGTGCCACTCTCCAGAATTTTTCAAATGTTATGAGATATATGATACAGAGAAAAACATGTTTAAATGGAATCTCACTTTTGAGTGTTTAGAATTTTATGTTACAAGTAGATTGAATAACCAGAAGAATTTATTTTAAGCTCACCTGGCCAAAAGGGCCAAGTGAGCTTTTCTCATAACTTGGCGTCCAGCGTCGTCTGTCGTCGTCGTCGTTAACTTTTACAAAAAATCTTCTCCTCTGAAACTACAAGCCAAATTTAACCAAACTTGGCCACAATCATCATTGGGGTATCTAGACAAAAAAATGTGTCCGGTGACCCAACCAACCAACCAAGATGGCCGCCATGGCAAAAAATAGAACATAGGGGTAAAATGCAGTTTTTGGCTTATAACTCAAAAACCAAAGCATTTAGAGCAAATCTGACAGGAGATGGAATTGTTTATCAGGTCAAGATCTATCTGCCCTGGAATTTTCAGATGAATCGGATAACTGGTTGTTGGGTTGCTGCCCCTGAATTGGTAATTTTAAGGAAATTTTGCCGTTTTTTGTTATTATCTTAAATATTATTATAGATAGAAATAAACTGTAAACAGCAATAATGTACAGCAAAGTAAGACCTAAAAATAAGTCAACACGACCAAAATGATCAGTTGACCCCCTAAGGAGTTATTGCCCTTTATAGTCAATTTTTAACCATTTTTCGTAAATCTTAGTAATCTTTTGAAAAATCTTCTCCTCTGAAACTACTGGGCCAAATTAAACCAAAGCATTTAGAGCAAATCTGACAGGAGGTGAAATTGTTTATCAGGTCAAGATCTATCTGCCCTGGAATTTTCAGATGAATCGGATAACTGGTTGTTGGGTTGCTGCCCCTGAATTGGTAATTTTAAGGAAATTTTGCTGTTTTTTGTTATTATCTTAAATATTATTATAGATAGAGATAAACTGTAAACAGCATTAATGTACAGCAAAGTAAGACCTAAAAATAAGTCAACACGACCAAAATGGTCAATTGACACCCTAAGGAGTTATTGCCATTTATAGTCAATTTTTAACAATTTTCACTAACATTTTCCACTGAAACTACTGGGCCAAGTTCATTATAGATAGAGATAATTGTAAGCAGCAAGAATTTTTAGTAAAGTAAGATCTTCAAAGACATGACCATCACCAAAACACAATTTTGTCATGAATCCATCTGTGTCCTTTGTTTAATATTCACATAGACCAAGGTGAGCGACACAGGCTCTTTAGAGCCTCTACTTGTTTTGTTTTAAGTGTTTTCAATCAGAAGAAAATTCAGATTACTCAGGTTTCAGTTTGATCTGGTTTCACTGTATTTTTGTTACTGTTAAGGAAATTGTTAGGCATGATATCATAACTTAAATTTTTACGATAAATGGCAATTTTATTACAAACAACTAAATGGCAGCAATTAAGGTGAGACATATCCAACATGAAATTTCCCAACGAGAAACTATTTGTCATGACACAAATCAAGATGCCATCATGCTTATTCAGTTTTTAATATAATGCTTAATCATGTTGGACTTTGAATTATAATGCGTTAAACTGTTCATACAAGAAATGTTTTTGTAATTTGGGAACGGTAAAGAAACTGGAACAGTTATTTTCAGATTTCGTTCAATTATTTTTTTTTCTTATGAACACAGTAGAATCAGTTGGCTTAAAAAATTCTTGATTGTGCTAGAGAAACGTCTATTTATTTTCGACCTTGTTTTTAAGAACCTTTTTTTTTAATGTAATTTTATTTATTTAAAGAAGAGAAACCATGGACTTAACATAAAAATAAATAAATCATGAAATGAAATATTGTTTGTGCAGACTTGTGTGTTATTTAAAAGTATCTCTGTTTGTTTGTATGTAAGTTCCAAGAATCCGTCCTTGTATTTTTGTGATTGTTCAAGCATATCATTATATACATCACTATTTTTTATATGTATTTTTCACATGTGATGAGCCTTTGATATGTTTATAATTATTTTTTTATTTGTTAGATGTTTTGTTCTTTTGAGGGAAAAGAAATTTATTCAATACATTGTTCATAGGATACAAGTTAAAACACTGATTTAAAAACACAGCTGAACTAACATCCAAATAACCACTACTTTATACTAAGTTATGGGAAGTATTTGGCTTAACACAATAAACAATAAACAAAAATTACATTTATTCAAAGATTCAAGTACAATTTATTTACACAAACTAATGGCTTTTCATATTTTCAACATCAATCAATATTATTTCAACTGTGTGTGGGTCCATAGCAGCAGTCACATGACTTTATTTTTTTGTTTGTTAATTAGATGACAATGTCCCATGTCATATCATTATTACAATAAAGGAGATTGAAATCCAAAGTTTTTCTGATTCTCAGCTTTTTATTGTGTGTGTGTTGATATAATCTATTATTATTCAGGTTGCAACTAAATGGTAGTTAGAAAAAAACAACTTTGAAAATTATTTTTGTACGTATCATAGTATCATAAACATATTTTCTATTTGCTTGGTTTATAAAAAATAGTATGAATCTCAGTTCATTTAACATATTTTATTGTGTTGTTTGGTTACATTCATAAATATTACTTGGTTTGACAAGTTGCAAGAAAATAAGCTGAATTGTTTTTGTTTTTGATCTTTTGCTTTGATATGTCTGTATATTAATTTTTGTCTTTTATTTTATGACATTTTTCAACAGATAATGCTACTTTTATGTATAATTTCTTGTGCCAAACTTTTATAATGCTCTTTTTAGCTTTATACAATTAAGTGTGTCTACCGGTAAATCAAACTACCGGTATTCAGTAACACAATTTAACAACTCTGGTGTGTGTTATAAACTTTAATGTACATGTAATAAGCTTTTGTAAGAAATTATCATTTAGTTGGACACAGATGTTAGATTGCATTGCTTAGACTCCCAAAATTTTATTTTGGTAGGAAAATTTTGGTATGTGGTATTTAAATGTGATATTTGTAAATTATTTGTTAATTAATAGATGATAATGAAAATGTGTTCTCAAAACATTATCTGTGCAATTAAACTACAACAGAGTATAGAATAGGTTTCTTAAGTAGTTGGATATAACCGTGGATTCATTTATTTTTGTGGATTGAGGAAAACTTGCATCTTCGTTGGTTTAGATTTCATGGTTCTGCCAATCTCTGAATACAAGAAAAATTTTGTAATTCATTGAACATTTGAATTTGGGGTTCATCTCCACCCATGAAACCCACAAAAATTGGTATCCAATAAATAACAATGAATCTACAGTACTTGTGTCCATGGAAAATCTATGAGGTCTGATACTGATGTCTAATTTAAACTGTACTCTATAGCTATGTGATATAGGTACATCATAATTTATTATTAGAAAAGATGGTTAAGCTAGATAATTGAATATAAAATTTCAATCTGACTTGTTTCTTCCATATAGTAGAAATCTTAAGTGCTCTGTATAGTTCAAAATTTTCTCTATCTTGTTCTATTACTTGTAGAAAATAAATGTGATCAAGATACATGTCATGATACTAGTTTGTTATACATATATATTTGGGTCATGTTTGAAAAAGAACAGTTGATTGATCTGGAGTATTTTTAATAAAATAAACTACATAAATGTGTGCTTGTTTTTTAATTGTACATGTTGTATACAAAAGGATTATAGACATTCATCTTCCAGATTTGTAATATCTGTAGAAATGTAAGGGGACAATAACTCTGGAATAAACAGTTAACACTGCATGTATTCGATAATATATATCAGAATTTCGTGTGTGTTTAAGTCTAGACGCCATCTAATTAACTTTTGAGATGACCTCTGGAGACTGCTGATTGTAATATAACCTGATATGAACATAAACATAGATATAAATATATAGCGACCTGGTGCAATTGGATTTTTCTAGATTTGTTTGATTTCATGTTATAGGACATAGTTTAAATAGTTAATTGTTTTTTTACCTGTATACGGTAAGAAAGATTTTTTTTGTAGATCGAATCAGTCAAAGAATTTGTTCACCTTTGTTTCACTTTCAATGTTGACATTCTTTTCCTTTAATGGGGTGACCACGATTAATCAGGAGTAATCTATCGTAAGCTATTAGGTTAAATTAAAGGTCACATAAATGTGGATTCAATGAGGTCAAATTATTCACTTGCAAGTGAATAATTCATCAGCAATGTTTCTTTGCCCATTTTGACAAAATTGAACCAAATTGATGAAAAAATGAATTATAAATTTCATCATTTCACTTATATTAATGATTGAACCAAACAAAATCATATATATTTTTACTACCACCTAATGGTTTCAAATGTGAACCCTTTACAAGAGACTAAGACTTAGAAATTAACAACTATAGGTCATGGTACAACCTCCAACAATGGGCTAAACCCAAACTGCATAGCCATAAAAGGCACTGTTTCTTTGGTCACTGAAAAATTATTGCTTCTATATAATAACAGACTTTTTAATGTCACATATTAATAACACTCATATCATAGGTTAGAATGGATCTACCCTTTACAATGCCTCTAATTTGACTCCATTGAAATGAGATGTATCAATGGAAATATATCAGAAAAATTATCAAATATTGATTAAACAACATGTCTTAGTCTTGCTGTACCTCCTAGACTTGAGATGAGATTATGACAATGTAGTAACAACGTATGTTCATGTACATGTACCTCTCAGAAACCTTTTCAGTAATATAAAAATAAGAAGATGCAGTATGATTGCCAATGAGACAACTCTCCACAAAGAGACCAAATGACACAGAAATTAACAACTATAGGTCACTGTAAGGCCTTCTAATTCCATACCAAATAGTCCGCTATAAAAGGCTCAGAAATGACATAAAACAATCTAAACAAAAACTACTAGCATGATTTATGTATAAAATAATGAATATAAAACAAATATAATATACAGCATCAAAAGACAACCACTGGATTACAGGCTTCTGACTTAGGTCATGCACATACAGAATGCAGCAGGGTTAAAATAAATTGGAAGTTGTCTTTTTCATATCTCGCTGTTTTTGTGCATTTAAAGAAGTTTGTTTTGGTAAAATAGCTGTAGTTAATAAATTCTGATCTCTGGAAATGTTTGTTGTTCAAGACAAATGGCTCAATGCTTTTATTTGTTTCATCGCATTCAAATTGACATATACCTAATTATCTACCATTATTTATAAGCATGAACAATTCCTGCAGATCTTGAGCTTCTTTTTGGAACATTAGTGTTTGATGATGACTTACAATCCCTTTTCCCTGAATGAGACCTACTGAATTAGACATATCATTGAGTTTGTACATGTTGTTGCATTGGCAACACACACTTGCAACATGTGGAGCAGATCTGCTTACCATTCAGGAGCACCTGAGATCACCCCCAGTTTATAGTGGTGTTTGTGTTGCTTATTCTTAAGTTTTCTATGTTGTGTTTTGTGTACTGTGTTTCTTTTTCCTTTTTAGCAATGGCTTTGTCAGTTTTTTTGACTTCTGAGTTTGAATTTCCATTTGTTATCTTTTTCCTCTCAAGTGTAAAGACAGGTGGTGTTTACATTTATACCAATTCACTGAATTTTAACTGAATTACAGCTGCTGTGAGAATAAAAGAAATGTTTTCAGATCTGAGAATGATTATCACTACTTACAGTGATGATGAAATACAGATTGAGTTTGCATTTTTGTTCCAGTTGACAAAATATTCAAAAGTTTTGCCTATAAACATAAATTTTTTTATGAAATCATCCATCCAGATTAATTGGTATACATGGTATCTTGAAGATTATTTTGGTCAATGAAAGTGTATTCGGTTTAGTTCTGGTATTGTAGTAATCATGGTAATTCATATTTTCTTTCCATTTTTCCAAAGAAAATGGATTGCTTCAGAAATTATGAATGCAAGTTTTTATTATTGTAAACCTAAAACTGTCACATTTTTGATCCAACAATAATTCTAAATTTTAAGATTATACCACAGATTTGTTAAAACATGTTATCATTAGCTTTTTTATTCTTCAAGTGTGGTTGACATTTTTCTTTAGAGTGATTAAGTTGTTTTATCATGTAAACCTGAATAAGACTTAAAAGAATACATTGTGCATTACTGCAGACAGTGCATGAGTATATGCTTAAAATACCAAAGAGAATAGATGGATGGATAGCTACAAGAACTATTACACAGTACATTTTAATAGTAGTAAAAAAATGTTGCAAAGTTTTAAATACATGAAATAGTTACAACATAAAATCAAAAGCTAAGCAATCCAAATTAAAGATACTATTGTGTTTTCCTTGTTTATATTGAATATCATAAAGCGATGATAATCACTCCTGCATAACAAGAACTTTTTTCTGGTTTTGAAAACCTTCTAATGATTTATCAACTGCCACTTGAAAGTTTGAAAAGGGTATCAATTCGCTAGGAGAAGGTATAAGTTTACAATCTCTAATTAAATTGCATAGGTTTTTATACATGTCTCTCTTCTCATTACTATCTCTGTATTCAAAGTTCCATTGTGTATTCCAATATCCCACTATTTTCACTTCTTTAAAAATCAATGCACCAGTTGGAATTGTCAGTGGTTTCTTAGACATTCCACCATAAGTAACTATAGTACCTTTTTCTTTTAGAAATCGTATAAGTTCAGTAGCACTTTTTCCACCAACACAATTTAAAGCAAGTTTTGGCTTTTGGTTATAGGAGTTGATAAGTTCTTTCATTTCTGGTGTACGAACAAACTCCTCTGTTACAACGTGAGTTGCACCAAGTTGATTCAAATGGCTCTTTAGACATTCCAAATCTGGTCTGTCTCGAATTATATTTATTGTTTTAATACCCCATTCTTTAGCTAGCTGTATAACACACTGACCAACAGCACTATTTGCTCCATTCTGAATAACTAAATCACCAGCTTCTAGCATTACATAATCTTTGAGCATACGGTAAGCAGTGCACGGATTAACCATTATGGTTGCTGCACTCAACAAAGGTATATCATTGTCAATTTTGAGCAACATATTTTCCTTTGTCACTGCGTGTTGTCTCCATGTGCCCCATGCAGCTTCAGCAGGAATCACCCAGTCACCAGGTTTCATGTTTTTCACCTTTTTTCCTATCTCAACAACTTCTCCTACACCTTCATTACCAACAATAGCAGGGAGTTTTGGTCTGATATGGTATGTCCCTTCAATCATGTTAATATCAGACGGATTTATTGGTGCCATCAACATTTTAACCAAGACTTCATCATCAGAGGGATGATGTACTAAGATTTTTTCTAATGATAAAACTTTTCTAGGATCACCAAAGTCCTTTAGCATAACTGCTTCAGTTTCTTTACTTGTTCCAATATTCCGTAAAGAGATTGTCTTCACAAAAAAAGAATTCTTTAATTGGTGTTTCTTTAATACATTTGTAATCCTTTGAAAAATCCGACCTGACATTTTTTCAGATTACTTCCAAAATAAGGATAAGTCGAGAGAATAACGAATGAACGGAAAGAAAAGTAACCGGAAGTATGAGTTGCGCAAAAGCAGATTCTTAGCAACCTCCAAACAGATATGGCGGAAAGCATCTTTATTTTCTGATTTTTAAAATAAAACAGAATGTCTAAGGCTGGGAAGAGAGTTAAAAGTGGAGGAGGTCAAGGAGGTCCAGCTAAATGGGAAGCAGGATTACTTGCAGCTGTTTTTGAAGAGGTTAATCTATATTTAAAACCGAAAGGTCGCTTCTTTATCAGTGTTTATAACGTTAAATTGACATATACATATAAGGGCTTAAATTATATACATAGAGAAACATAGAGTCACAGTCATCTTTGCATACATTGCTCATCCATAATCTTATCCGACAATGAAACATGAAAAATAATGCATTTAAAAGATTATGTTGTACTGTTAGTGACACAGTGTTAACTTCCACCACTGTCCCAGCTTAATAGGTATCAGGTCCGTTCGCGCCCAATATACTTTCGCACCCTACACCTTCGCACCTCGCACGTTCGCACCCAAGGTCCGTTCGCACTCTACACGTTCGCGCCCAATTTTAATTCAAATTCCAGTTGAATAATTGGAAAATCATCATTGTTGTTTTTAATTGCTTTCGTGTAAATACTGAATGTATTTATAGCTTGGTATGAGTAAAAGATTGAAGATTATAAATGAAAAACACAAAAGATAATTGTTTTTAATAGCTTGGTCCATTTGATCTGAAACAATGAAACAATAAAATATAGCAATACACTATTATAACCAAAACATGATAAAATGTATTCAAGACTCAAAAAAAAAAACGTAGTCAGAATCTCACTTCATTTTGAAACAAGTCAATGAAACAATTTTTTAACAATACACTATCCAAAACATGATTAAGATTTATTCAACACAAAACAATGCTGTATCACTTTATTTTGAGACAATGAAAACAATAATATTTATAAGAATACTACTTGATTACAAAGTTGAAATTGGGCGCGAACATGTAGGGTGCGAACAGACTTTGGGTGCGAACATGTAGGGTGCGAAAGTGAAAGGGGGCGAACATGAGTGGGTGCGAACGTGAATGGGCAGCGAACGGACCCAGATTCCCCAGCTTAGGGGAGGGCTGAATACTCACAAAATTGTTTAACCACGCCACATTCTTCATGTGCCTGTCCCAAGGCAAACGCCTGAATCTGACAGATAAAGGTCAATTTGTCGAGTCTGTAGGTCAGTAATTGTTGGTTCATTCTATTAGGCCACTTCACGGTTAGTTAACACAGCTGGTTTACATATTGTATTGGGGGCAGATGATCATGTTTTTAAAAGCGGTAGAAATATAAGACGGGATATTCCAAATTCCACATTCTGGCACCATACCAGGAAGAAGAAGAAGAAATGCAAAATGTAGTATGATAGTATGGAAATCAAATGCATGTTTGCAAGTATCTGCACTGTTTTAATGATGTTCCTGTATTTTTCAGACATTTTTACCTCCATTATGAAAATATGCCCCCTATTCAATATGACCAAACTAATACACCTTATCACCATTCCCGCTTTACCTGTGAATCTGTACCGCTTGAACTTTTGACATCATACAACAATCACTTTTCCATTGTGGCATCAGACATTTTCTATTATGGCGTCAACATTTTATGGGAAAACTATTTGATGTGCAGTAATGGCAGACAAATAGCGATAAGTTGTATTGTGAAGGGGTCTATTGAAAAGAAGTGATGATGCCCCTAAAACCCATGAATGATGTTCACTAAAACCACAGTTTTTGACGGAAATGCATGGAACTCAAAAGTTGTCTATTGTTTCATATTTTTTAAGTTGGGGCTTAATAGCTAATACAATTGGTTTTTGGCAATCATACCAAAACCAAAGTCCATATCTTCTTATTTTTATATAATGTGCATCACATTAACTGGATAAAATAACTAACAAATCTTCAGTGAAATATTTTATCAGTTACTTTCCTGGATTTTTTGGAGCTACT
The DNA here is from genome assembly GCF_963676685.1 of Mytilus edulis. Taxonomy (NCBI): domain Eukaryota; kingdom Metazoa; phylum Mollusca; class Bivalvia; order Mytilida; family Mytilidae; genus Mytilus; species Mytilus edulis. The sequence continues at coordinate 14,634 of NW_027267976.1, forward strand.
TAAAGCATTTATACTTGGAGTTCTATAGTATGCCTTGATAACCATTTTCTCATCTACTACATTTTAGGATAACTGGAAGCCAAATGTAACATTTGTAGTAGGAAACAAAAGTAGAGGATTATTCCTGATTAAAATTTTAGGAGAAACAGTAGCAGCTGGTTCCAGGAAATTGTTCAGTGTTCTCTCCAGAGAAACATTGGAAAATGAGGTAAAGATATTGTAAATACTGTAAATTAAGAAATTATTGCGTGCATTTATTATTGCGATTTTTGTCATTTGAGACTAAAATGTGATTTTAAATTTTGCGATATTGAGAGAAACCCTCCATAATTCATATAAAAAATTTCAAAATGCAAGTTTAAATTATTGCCATTATAACTCTGTCGCATTTTGTGCAATAATAAAACATAGCAATGATTTCTAAGTTAAAAAGTAACTGATAGACATTTTAAACACTTCAGTCTTGCCTCATGTAAATTCAATCAACATCATTTTCTTTCATCTGATTTTGTTAATTACAAAGAAAAGTTATGGCAAATAGTTTGGTTACATTTGATTTAAAAGTTGTATTTTTATCCTACCTAGGTTAGAGAACTTGGCAATCCAAAAGGAAAGAAACCAAAAGAAGTACCTCAGCATTATGAAGTAACAGAATCTATAAAGACTATACTTGATAACAATGAAGAAATCCCATTACCACTACTGGCCAAACTCCTCAAGTTTAAGTTATTGTGGATAAAAAGCAATGATCTTAAGAGGCGTGAACAAGAAAGGAAGGTAAGAGGACAACGAAAGTTTTTAATGCAAAACAATGCAGTAATTGGACAAATTTATATGAAATTTAGCAAAATTTGTCTAAATACTACATAAAATTCTGATAAAAAATCAGTTATATATATGATTAAAAACAGAAGCTAGTAAATGATATTAACATGATGTAGGTAATACCTCAAACACTATAAAACATGAAAGATATGTATGATCTAAGATGATAGGCAAATATCCATACATTATGCCAAGCTACATTGTATTTATTAATCTAACTGAAGGCAAGTTGTGGGCATAGTGTTTGCTGGAATATTTTTTTTCTCACACTTAGAGATATTTATTTTCATCATTCTCATTCACGTGTTATGCAATTTTCTTGCAACTGGTCAACTTTGTCAAGATTATCATAAATTTTTTTTAAAATTAAAATACATGTTGAAATATCTCAGTGGCGGATCCAGAGGGGGGGTTCCGGGGGTACGCACCCCCCCTTATTTTGCCGATCAATGCATTTGAATCGGGACAATCGGGACATATGTTTTGCACCCCCCCCTTTGCCCTGGGCTAGCACCCCCCTTTCGAAAATTCCTGCATCCGCCACTGTATCTGTTTCAAGTGAAACATTAACTTTGCTTATTCTATATGAAACTTGTCATCTTTCATTTATGGCTCCACCTCCAGGTGGATTTTATAGATGAAGATGGACCTAAATCAAAGAAAAAGGTGAGATCGTTAGAATCTGTGTCATGGTAGGATTGACCCTTGAGTTATATTTTACATTACATTATTTTTTAGGTACCAAAGAAAATTAGTTTCTCTTATTTCTGGAGGTTGTGGTTTTTTAACTTCTTACTGTTAATGATTGTGTTTTTTAAAGTGCATGGACCTAAGTAGTACTTTTACAATTTTTGTAGTCAGTTGATATTTGAAATTGAACTTTTATGTGAATCTATTCTCAGTAGAAAATCTATTGATTTTTTTGTGTGTGACATAGAACTATGTAGACATTTTTTATAGTAACTGTGTAGAACAACCTATCACTTTTTGGTTACAAGGTATTTGAGGACCTGATATTATTGATATTGACAGTAACAGGAATTACCAATAGTAATGGACATTAATAAAATTGAGAATGAAAATGGGGAATGTGTCAAAGAGACAACAGCCGGACCCCTAAACAAAAATGTATACTAGTTTCAGTGATAATGGACGTCATACAGTACTAAACTCAGAAATATACAAGAAACTAAAATTAGAAATCATACAAGACTACCAAAGGCCTGAGGCTTCTATAGCTAAAGTGTTATATTTTAAATTACACATTATTACAAGAGGGTGGTAAAGGGCTATTTTCGTGCAATGTTTTCGGCCTTTTTATTTACCAGTATTTTCATGTTTTGACGTTTTATTTCTTGTTTTCTCGTGTCTGGCTCGATTTATGTGCTTCGTGTTTCCCCTTATTTATTTTCCGTGTTTCGTGTCTGTGCTCTAAATTTCTCGTGCATGTCCCGCATTTGATTAAAAGTCAGTGTGTTATAACACCTTCTGAAATTTGTGTAATCTAATAATAATTGATGTATGTTGTTACCATTCTACTTTTGCAGTATGTATTGTATCAATGAAGTCCACCAAATTACTAAGAATAATATATTTTTTTTCAAATAAGAAGCAAGTAACGGAAGCTTAAAGTTGGCCGCAAGGTCTCCATATCAGGCCATTAATAAAGGCTACATGATCTCTAAGAATGACTGAGTAACAACTTCTGGTACTTTTTTCCTTCATATTTACGATTTTATTACTCGTGCTTCATTTTTTCCGATTTTTATTTTTCGTGCGACGTGTTAGCGATTTTTATTTCACGTATGTCTGTGTTCAGAACCCCCCTTTACCCACCCTCTTACAAGGAGAAAGTGGTAAAGTTATAAATGTTCATTCAGGTAAATCAAACTTGGACACAACAAAACAGAGAGACAGGGATTTTTGTTTCAACTTTAACTCCAGCTATTCAAGGCACTATTTTAAACGTATTAAAATTTATAATAAATTAATATTGAACATGGGCCTGGAGCAAGTTCATTGTATCAAATGCGTAGGAATACTAACTTACTTTATTATTATTATTAACAAAGGCAGAAATACTGAGAAAGCAAGAGTTAAACCTAGATGTAAGATGTTTGAAATGAATTTGGGATGTGAAGGTTATACATCTGTTTAGACAGCTACTCTGAAACAACATATATATCAACATTCACTTTGATCAACAAAACATAAAAAAATATAATTATAGGTGCATGGTTCAGGTTGCACTAAAGCCACGGATACATTGTTCAGTGGTGTTGTTATGCAACTTTTGTTGGTGCATTTATCAAGCTGCATTGCACTAGGTTTCAAGCTTTAATAAAAAAAAATGGTGTACATGAAAAGTCAGTTTAATCATCTGGTACTGGTAGAAGTAATTTGTGTGTGTTTCTTGTTTGTAGAGTATATTTTACCTCAGGAAAGCACAAATTTTAAAATGCAGATCTTCAAAAATCAAAAACATTTCTAGATTTTTCTTAAAATGATCTTGAAATAGAAGTTTTATTCAAATTAATGTTTGTTTTATCTTCATTTTATGGATTTGCATTGTCTTGTTACAATAGTTCCTAAATCAAAATGCACTTACTTAATAGAACTACTTATAAGACATTTCTCATAAACAAAGATATTACCAATAGACATTTTTATAGCAAAAGAATAATTGTGATACTTTTAGGCTGCTAATAATAGGACAATAGTTTCAATGGCATATAATTTGATTCCAATCTCCAGGCTGCCAATGATAAAGGAAAAGAAAAGAAAGGGTCAGCTAAAGGAAAAGATAAACCAAAGTCTGCAGGGAAAGGAGCAAAAGGAGGGAAAAAGACCCCAGAACCACCTTCAGCTAAAGAAGGGTCTAAACTGAGAAAAAAGAGGAGAAGAGGATGATACAGGGAAATATATTGGTAATACATTGTACTACAAAGCTGCAGGAATAAATAACTTTTGATAGCATTAAAACATACCTTAGGAAAAACACAGCTATTGCAATTTGATAAAAACTGTATAAATATTAATTTCCTAAGTAACTAATAAGGTAATAAAATGTGAAATGACTACATTATTGCACAGTTATGATCACATGTATGTCCTGGACGGTCTGCTTCAGGTTCCACAACTTACAAGCTGTAAATCTTAAAGGAACATTATTTTGTCACTTTGCACATCTTTTACTATAATAAAGCTCATAAAAGACTTTGTTTTAAAATCAGGGTTCAATCTGAGCAACAATAATTATGTCATTTAACAAAATTAATGCAGAATTGAAATGCAGACTAAAAGGAGTAAGTTCGGTAAGGGCCATATTTGGCCCCAATTATAAAGTTCATAGTAACAAGACAATAAATGTTTTAAGTTTGCCGTAAAGACATGAGAGAAAGTTGAACAGAACTGTTTTTGTCAAAATTTTATTCTAACACGTTGATTTTTCCATCCCAAAAAAGGTCAACATAAGGGATTTGGTGAAATTTGACAAAATCAGCTGGATTTCAACCAAATAAAGGACCAGGAAACATAGAGCGCAGGCGTCGACAAGCTTAATATTCAAATGAGACATGTGAAATGTCTTCACAAACATTATTCTAAAAGATCTTTGTTGTCGACGTATGCGCTCTATGTTTCCAGTCAAATAATCTATGGAAATTTGTGACGTCATAATGAAACGCAGAAACGTAAAATTTTCAACAAAATGGCTTATATCCTATCTAGTCAATGTATTAGCTATAATTTATCGTGATATTGGTCAATAAATCCGAATTTGAAATTTACGTTAAAAAAGGGGGCCATTTTAGGACCTTATCGAACATACTCCTTTGTACAACTTAAAGTTATAAAGGAGATGTAGACAGATTGAAAACTTACATACACTACTTTGTTTATAATAAATCTGTTTCTTTTGCAGATGATGAACCTGATGACGGTGCCAACCATTATATCCTGGTATGTGGATACAACAACCCTCACTTGTTTAAAGAGATGGCAGAACTTGGTATCAATGTAGACTCTGTCATCAGGATAAGGTTCACAGGACTATGAAAGATTTGAAAAGAAAGATGACGAACCAGCTATTGAAAAAGATGAAAAAAACACTAGGTAGGTTGTTCAATGGTGAACTTTAGATCTTTTAAATTTTGTTTTAATCAACTTAACTGACAAGCCTAACTGTCAAGGCTAACTGTCCATCTGATTTTGAGGTTTGGTTCTTTCAGATCAGTAACAGCTGAGTAGTTTTTATTGACTTTTATAGAACAATCCTCTTTTTATTTAAATTTTTCATTTTCATTTTGCAGTTTTGTCAATTGAACCAACCCCCTGAAGTGTTACTAGTATGATAGGGTGTCTTCAGGGTGGATGTTGTTTGATAACATTAAATGACAACCAGAGTAGACCAGTATTGCAAGGAAATATAGGTTTCTTCACATTTCACAGCCTATACATTTTGAGGACATCACCAGTATCTAAATACATTAATGCATTGTTTTTTTTGTCAGAGTTTCCTTAATTATAGCTATCAACTTCTTTATAAGAATGTAGTTGATTAATTGGTTGTAAACATTATTAAAGGTTTCATACTCATCTCATTTTTTGTACACAACCATTTTGTGCAGTCATGAATGCATTTTTCAGGAAGAGGGAGGAGCAGACAACTGTTGGGTAGGTAGAGACAACACTTTTGTTCAGTTTTTTTTTTCAGGCATGGTTATGAAGATTTCATTATTCCATTATGGTTCATCCACTGTCTAGCATGTTTATATCATCTATTTTCTCCTATCAATATTTCATCTTCATGAAACTGTTCCAACTCAAATGTACTCTATCATTTATTCATACCTTTTGTTGTCTTTTGTTTACCTAAAATTCCTTGATATTAGTAATCTGATTGAATTATGTATATGAAGAGGAAATAAAACCCATTTTAACGAAAATTTAAACATGAAAAACTGATCTTATTTCTATAACTATTTTGGTTTAGTCATAGCTAGATATTGGAGATGTTTGATGTGCATTTGTTCAAATATTGTTAAAGGTTTTATTTAAGTACATTATGTACAATTGTTTTAAATATGGTGACAAGTTATGCACAGGGAACATGTTTTATCAATGCACATTATGAAAAACAAGTTAATCACAACATTTAAAAGAAATTACAAAAACTGTTCTGTTGAGAAAAAAAATAAAGGCCAAAATATGTATATCTATTTCTGTCTTGGTTTAAAAAAAAATAAGGATGAAGTGATTTTATTTCTTATTATATTTTTTAAATACAATATAGGGAAATGGTCTAGACTTTAACTGTGCTAACTAAAATTTCCTTAATTTAGTTGGTAGGTTGGTAGATTGGAAATATTATTTAAGTTTTTATTTTTTAGGGCCTTATGAAAAATAAAATGTTTACATTGATTATTTTGAAATCCATAGGGATGAACAAACTAATTTAGTAATTGCCATTTGTTGTCGTATAGCATATATTTATTTTTTGTTTAACATTTTGTACATAAATGATGCTGTTAGTTTTTTTCTTTTTGAATTTTTGCTCATTGTTGAAGGCCCTATGGTAACCTTTAGTTGTAATCTTCTATATCATTTGATCTCCGGTTGAGTTTTTTTTATATACTAATAAAGAGGAAACATGAAACTTATGTTATGTATGAACTAAAATACACAACTATATTATGTATACTCTTTTTTAGTGCTATAGTTATTTCTCTTAATTGTTATTTTTATTTTTCAATGACATCAAAAGTAATACACACCATACCTTAGAGTCTGGATTGGGTTTATAGAATAGATAATAATGGGCTAGAAAACAGAATAAAGATGAATAGGCAAAAAAAAAGAATAAAAAGTACAGAAAACCCACCTCAAATAAATATATGAAGACCTGTTATCCAATCTGACATACTTCAATTATCAACCACTGCCAATTTTCATATCATTTTATCAGGCACTGAAATTTATATATCTTTTATTTTTTTCAACTGTAGCTCTTGAAGAAGAGGAAAGAAAACAGAAGAAGAAATTTAAGAAGGAATTGAAAACTTTCTGGAAAGATGTTATACTACTTTTACAGAAACCTCCAGATGATTCCAAACTTCATGATATTTCAAGAATGGAATATGAAGTGAAGTCTCTGATCATCCCAGAAAACTTGGAAGATCCAGAACAAAAGGTATGTATACTGATTACCGCTAGTTTATGTGAAGTTTAACAATAGAGATTTAAAAAACTTGGCACATTTGCCAACAAATATACGATAATAGAACAGAAGTACACTGATAGAAACATACAAAAGTTTTAAAAAATCAATATCTTAAATACTGTGATACCATCAGAGAACATTAATATGGTTTTATACTCATGAGAATTTTACTACATCAAGGAATCACAGTTACTTTTAGATTGCTCTATATAATTCATTTTCACTTTTCTATCGCTGGCATGTAACAATGTTGCTGTATGATATACTTTGTTAATGATTGGTGTTGCCTTTTGTACTCACTTTTATTTCATGAATTCCTATATTGTCTGTAGATTTATGACTTGATTGATTCTATTTTTAGGCTTTATTTGGATCAGGTGTGTTTGAAGATATTGCCTGTATGATTTATGGCTTGATTGATTCTATTTTTAGGCTTTATTTGGATCAGCTGTGTTTGAAGATATTGCCTGTATGATTTATGACTTGATTGATTCTAGGAGGCAGTACAAAAATTATTTACAGAATCTGAAATTGATTCATGTTCCAATATTCGGACAGCCATCACCTCCTTCACCTGGTGCAGGTAATTACTTTGACTTGACTGTTAGTGTTGCTCTCCATCTATTGCAACTTATTCAAACATCTGATCAAATTGCAATTTGTTTTATAAAACCGAACTGTTCAACTGGTCATAAATTTGAACAAACTACTGAAGAAATCCACAGTCAAGTCGTGTTAGTGCTAGGTGATAATACAAAGCATATATTTACAATCCTATAAGACTTTAGCTATTAACTGAATGTTTATACTAAATTTCTGCACAAAATTAACAAAATATTCCATCAGTATCTTAACTGCATTATCATATTAAACAGTTGATATTTGTATTGTTGTTAATGTTGCCCTTTTCCATATTTTCAATAGAAATACATAAAGCTTAATTTTGGAGTCAAATGTATCCCTGTTAAAATAACTGTTAATGTTTTTTCCAGTGGATTCACTTTTGTTCTATTTTACACGAATATATATGATTTTAAAAATTAAATTCAAATGTTTTGATTAAATACCTATGTATTATAGGAATTTCTTTAAACAGTGTGGATGGTAAAGGATCTAGAATAGTTACCAGTTTATTGTTTATTGTTTGTTACTTGTGCTTATTGTTTTTATTAGCCTTAACTACATGGCGTGTATAGTCTTGTGAAGCATTTGAATGACAAAAAAACCCACAAATATATATTATTTATATGTGTATTGATAAATTACCTCAGTAGCATTATATGTAGATCAACACAGTCGAAACTGGTTTAATTACAAAGACTTTAATAGATTATCAAACAAACATATTGTGCTTCAGGAAAATGCATGACAATTAGGAAGGCTAATTTTTTGTTTTTATTAGATAGAAAAATACTAAGTATATGGTAATTATGCAAGTACAAAAAAGTTCCTTTTTACATTTAATATTTTTTCTCACCAAAACTTTCATGCATATGTATGCAGCATTCTTTTCATATAACAAGTATTTATAATTTCTTGAATTAGTTTATCTCTGATATAGCGGAATATGCACTATAATTTCTTAAAGTTGCAGTCATTCTTTGAATAAATATATTTTGTAAGAAAATTTAAGGCCACACAATTTGATTTCTTGATTTTTGGACTATACAGGAACACGCATCCATGTTTGCCAATGAACTCCCATGTTAAACATGTGCTTAACTTCATAACACACAAAGCATCCCAACCTTTCTCTACTATGAATATTATCATTAAATTGATGTTGTTAAAATTTATAGTTATTTTCTGAGATATATCGCAACGTTAGTGATGGTCATGAAGTAGCTAAGCATTTTATAGTATTTATCGGCTATACAACTGTTTACACATTCAAAGGGTGTGACTTTTGTTTCCAAGTGCGTATTTAGATAAAATACCAACACTATTTCTTTTTTATTCTAAACATTTAGAGATCATAATGACATTTTTTATAACTTTAAAAGTTGCTCTCATTCCCATATTTTGTATCATTCCTTGTTGAAGTTTTCTGTATTTTAACATAGTTTGTGTGTGCCCATTTCAAAATTATCTGAAGTTTTTCGACGACATTCTAGGCGATTAGACAATTTTAATGCACCGTTTCAAATATGATGTAATGGTATAGAAAAACCTTGCAGCTGAGTAACTTGTGACAACAACAGGCTACATATGAGAAAAATGACTGAAAAGATTTTTACCTATTTCTACCGTCGCCATATTAGGATCGTCGTAATTCCAGTTAAGATTATCAGTTTAATTCCAGTAAATGTTCAAAGTCTGCAGTAATAGATACATGCAAAATATTTCTGACTTTATTGTAAACTAGTAAAGATTCATGTGATGATATTATTTCTTCAGATGATGGGAAACCAGTTTCTGGTGCTCCAACACCAGCTGCTGACAAAGACAAAGGTGCCCCACCTCCTGCAACATCAGTTGTTCCTGACCAAGATTTTGTCACACAAACTGATATGAGATATTACAACGATCTGATGAACTGTGTACCACAGGAATCTGTCAGTGTACCTTTAGTCATGCATAGCATGCTAGAACAGGTAACAAATGTTGTTTTCCTTTTGGACAAATGTCCTTAAAGTCATAATTCATTTAGTATTTTTATGGTTAATTTACTGTCAATGAAACTTTTTAATCAATCGAAACTTTGAGATTTCTTAACTTCAGCACTATCAGATGGCCTTAGTTTAATATGGTACAATTTTATGAATTTCTGAGCATCACTGTTTTATAAAAATGAAAAAAATTAGCCTAGCATACACAGCTATAAACATGAAACAAAAGATCTGTGTGGTGTACATCAGTTGTATAGTTTTTACCATTAAAAATTGGTGTACGATCCTCTTAAACTCTTTAATTGATTTTGCATGCTAAATGTTTCATTCATTAAAAAAGAAGTATGTCTGGCATGCTAAATTAGATGCCTTTTTGAAAATTCAAAGTTTGTACTTAGACATTCAAGAAGTGGACAAAGTTGTTTTCAAGATCTTTTAAAAACATCAGAATTAGTAATATGCATGTTAAAACTTTTTTGTTTATATTCTTATGTAATAACACATGTTCTTTTCTGAAATTAAGATTGTGGCGACAGAAGAAAGTAAAGAGCCTCCTAGTGAACAAGTGCCACCAAGACGTAAAGATGGACTCAACTCAGAACTTGCCAAATATATCAGTGGAATGGCATTCAAACTTGCCCTTACTGAGGAGAACATAATGTGAGTTGTCTCCCCTTAACTCTGAAAAACTTACTCTAAAGGAATAACATAATATCTGTTTAAGTAAATGGGAAGAGATATTGAACTATTTGCAGAAATAAAAATACCATTTACTTCAGATTTTTATTTTTTATTTTTGCATAATAGATTCTTTGAAACCTTGTCTTAAATAATGAGGGAGATGATTTCTTATTATACTGTGTATTATGTAATCGTTTTTTCAACCTATAAAAATTCAAATATACAGAGAGTATCTGAATGTTCACTTTTTTCCTTTCTAATTTAGATTCTAAATTTTGAAATAAATAGAAAGATAGATATTGGTCTATTTAGCTTAACAAAAAAAAACATGATATTGTTTTCTTCAGCGTTTTTTTTTAATAAATTTTTCATATTAAAACCATGTCTAAGATAGTGAGGTAGATCATGTCCTTAAAACATAAGAGTATTTTTTTTTAAACCTGAGAAATATAAATTTATAGAGAGTATCTTAATGTTCACCTTTTCCTTTCTATTTCAGATTCTATCTGATGTTTTTGATCTCCCTGACCGACCACCAGAGAAGCCATCAGGACCACTTTTGATGAATGCTAATGACAAAATATCACAAAATTGTCAAAATTTAAAAACAATATATGGCTTTAAACCCAGAACAAGTCGAGAAAGAGATGTTAGAACGTCTTCCATTCTCAGCTATGCTGGACTTACCACGTCCTACATCTGAAGTGGCTAAAGAAAGAGCTGCTAGACTGCAGGAATTGGTACACTTCTGTGCCACAGGTGGACTGTCCCAGTCAGGTAACAAGCTCATGTCTAACACATCAAGAAATTGAAGTGGTAATGGTTATCTGACTTATTATAATCATTACCATAGAAAAGTCATGTATATTCAGTATTTGCCTATAACCTACACAGTCTTGGTACCCATTGGAATTCTTAAAACGAACTTTTTTCACTTAGAGAACTCATAATTAGTTTTTTTGACAGAAATTGAAAATCACATGTATCACTTGTTCAGGGATTCTGTAGCAATTATTCTTTAAAATTGCAGAAATACATGTGTATTCATATTCAGAAATTTGGGTTTGATGCACAATCTATAAAGCATAAAACTAGCAAAATCACATTTTATAGAATGATGAAAAGAACATGTTATGTACTCTTCTTTTCAGAAATTGATAGAGCTTTCAAACAGTTTGTCTTTGAGTGTATGGATTGGTCAACTACCGATCCTAATGGATTCATTATGACAAAAGAAGGTGAAGGAGTGGTGCACACTGTGATCCCATGGGATGACCCTTATCCTTTCTTTAAAGGAATGATCCCACATCACTTAAAGTCTGCATTGAGAGATCCCATGTCAACACCATCCGAGGAGCGATCAGGTAATTAAGGCTTCTATTTCAATGGTGTGATTTGGTTGAAGTTTTGTTCCACTATTAATACTTTGTGTGGGGTTTCATTTCAGCTTACGGTAAAGCTCATTTCATGTAAATCTATAAAAAAAAGATTAACATGATGATGGTCAAATATCTGTCACTGGTAAAACTTTTTTTGAATGTACAGAAATTGCCATCAACATAGTAGTATATATAGAACTAAGCAACTTTGTTTGATTGGTGTCCAAAATGTTTAGGATTTATGAATAAAAGTATTGATCATTTTAGTTTTTAGCAATATTGAAATATTGCATGGGAAATGTATTCCTATAAATCATTTGTTTCTTTGTTAGTTTGATATTAGATAATTTTACAATAGGCAATGAATGATGGATGAAATTTTACAACTTGAGCATGAAAAAAAAACATAATTGCATGCAAACTTGTATTATTGGATATCACTACTATAACAAGATTAATAACCCATGGTCAATGAAATAGACTTACAAATATATCATGTATAAATGGTTGCTGTGTTGTTAAATATGGATTACAGTTTTAATTTTTGCTTTATTTAATGTGTTTGCAATAAATGTTGTACACATTTGAATGTGTAAAGCACACACTATGTATACATTAAAAATAAAGTATTGTGTTTTGATATTTGAGTTTTAAGCACAATTTCAGTATATTTGTTCTAGCAATTCTCTTACGACTCACGGTTCCCTGTTTGCTAACTGGTAATGGTATCACTAGAGTGTTTTAATGGTTAAATGCATATCACACGAGTGTTTTAATTGTTGCTTTGTTTGTACAGTGCGAATTGATCCTGTACCGAGTAAGTCATTCACCGTATTGTACTAGCATAATTTCTATCATAGACAGTCAACTAAAATTACTCCTACCATTCTTGCCATTGTAACTACTTTTATAGATTTGTTTTCGTGATTAAATAACAGAAACATGTACTGTATTATAAAACATTAAATGTAAGGTTACCCTTTTTAAAAACTTTCAAAAGATTTAGTTTTCATCTATAAAAAATAAATACTGTAATTTAAGTTGGCTTAAAAAAAAATTGAAATGTTAAGAAAATGGTATGATAACAATAATTTTTACATGGTAATCATACAATAATTTTTTGACAATATGTTTCAAACTTATAAGACAATTGATGAAAATACATACAAAACAGGAATAAGAAATGTATATATACTGATTAAAATTTTGTTGACTTTGACCAGATTTTTGAAGAAATGATTGTCGGCAACCATAAATTTATTTAAGATTTTTACATTGTAATTTTTAGATATAAAATGGTTATCTATTTTAAATTTTAAGTAGACATACTACTGTCGAGACATCTTTTTAAATTCTTTTACTACAAGTACTAGTAAAAAAAACAAAAATATGATAAATTTGCCAATGAATCCAATTTTTTTTTCTTTTTCTGTCAAACTAAAGACCTACAACAATTGTAGTCCCCATTTTTGGTTGACCTTGAATCCAGTCATTTGTAAATAGATACAAGTCATTGAGATTTTTATAAATGTTTGATTTCATATAGAAGTAGTTTAAATTGATTTATAATAGAATAAAATTAACCTAATTTTTTAAGGATAAATGATATCTAACCAAGTGGACAGAAATATTTGGACGTAACATTAATAAAACTATCAAGACTTCATGGTTTTAGTTGGAACTGTCATGCTTTTCACAAAATAACATATCTCATTGGACCATTTTCATGGCTTTTTTTAAGATTATTAGAAAATAACTATATACACATTTTTAAAGGCACTTTTTGCAATTTCTCTTCACATTTCTTTATCAAAAATATCAGTTTTCAATATTGAAGAAAATACAATGTTGTTTTTTTTTTCAGAAACAAGATTATTAATTTTATTTAGTTAAATACCAAGATGATCTTTTGGTAGTTTTGTACAAGTGAAAAAAAAAATAACATTGTTTTGTTAATAAAATGTTACCAGCAAAACTGATATTTAATAAGTTGGGAATTAACAACTTAATTTTCAAATTATATTTTTGACAATCTATTTAAAAAGCATCAAAATCAAACCAATAATAATACATTGTACCATGAAATAGATCCTTCAATCAAATGCATGATACATATATTTATAATTTATTACAGTGGTCTTTCTAACTCTCTACCTTTTCCTGTGCACACCAAGCTTTTTTCTTATTACATTGGCTTACATTTATATAATTTTGTAAGCTTTTATTTTATTTTAAATTTTTTTTCACATGTTAGACTTCTTTTTAAATTAGAATTCTTTAATTTTTTTTTTTAATTATTCATTTAAACAATTAGCAGATTTATATGATCCATAAATTGGTTTGTGTTTGTTGAATTCACATTAGATATTTTTTTTACCTGCAATAATAATATAGACAAATTTGATTTTTTTTTATTTTAATTTATTGCTTCAGTTATATGTCAAAGACATGGATCAGTTATTTTATCAGATGACATTTTCAGAAAGCTCGATGCTTATGAGCAAAAGACAAAGCTTTCAAGATTTTAAGATTTAAAACCCAAGTCACAGATTTTATGAATTTGAACCAAAACTGATAACTCTTACTGAAATGGAACAGTAGGAGAAAGGGGAAAGATAGCTTATTCATAGAATGATATTCACACAGGTTATTAAGCTCATATAAAGTTCCTCAAATAAGGGAATTTTCTTTATGTATCAACCTGTAAAGGTGTGTTTTTCGGTTTATGTACCTTTTTTAAAGACTAGAGGTAGTTTTCTGTGCAATCTGCACATTTAATGCAGTTCTAATAATCCAGTGTTGTACAGATTACATTACTTGATGATTGGGTTACCATTGCAGAAGTGAAGAATATTGTAGATTACTGATTATTATTGATATTTTTTTACACAGGAATAGATTCTGATTTAATTGATTACTCCATATCTGGCACGTCTTCTGATGTTACACCTATTGTGTCGCCAGTACCACCACCTCCTCACCAGCATGCAGATACCAAAAAACGACCTTCAAGGTCAAAGAAGAAACCTAAACGTAAATGCATCGTGATTTGCTTAATGTAACATTAGTCCCTACTGGCATGTTACATGTAGTCTCTTGCTTTTATTTTATACATGTAGTACAAAAATGTATCGTGTGTTTTGCTATTTTTTAGTATTTTCAGGATTATGAGAAGACGATATCATACAATGCAGATTCTGTTTCTATATCAACAGATTGTATTCATTCTTACTGCTGCTTTTATAGTTATGAATGACATTAGATAGATTATATTTTACAGTTTTTCTGTTTTAGCATAGGTTTCTAGATGCTATATTTGATTTAACGATATAAAAATGAATTGATTAATAGTCTAAATGCTAGAAAAGTACTAATTTACTGTATCCTATTAGTGCTACATAAATGATAAGTTAGTACAATTTCCTGACAATGATAATAATATTTTTTTCAAAATTAACTTCTTTATGATTCCAATATTCCTAACATAAAGGAAAATAATTTTGACAAACAATGATCCGAACTTTACGTTTTGAGTTTTTCCTCAGTCAGAGTTTGATATTTTTGTTATTTTACTTTTTTCTTTGTTTTAATAATTTTTCATCATTTTCTTTACATTTTTGATAAGAGATTGAAGCAGAAACTGACAACAACCAGTTTGACTTTATACTAATGTCAGATTGATATCTTGTTAAAAAAGGACAATTAGTTATTCCTATTTGAACCAAATTTATTATAGTTCTAGTAGAGATATTATTTAGCCTGATCCATTTGTATTTAGGCTCCCAAAGTCACCCTGTATAGTCCAGTGTAGATTTTTAAGGCTTCTGTTTTGATTTAAAGTCTTTCAATAAATTAGTTTATAAATGCTTTAAATAAATATATCAGTTCACATATACCTTTTGAAATATAATTTTTTACCAATAAATGTCTTTTTTTTCTCTGTTTTTTAGCTAATTTTATACTAGTTATTGATCATAATGATATTAACAGTTTAAAGAGGAAATTTTCAGTTGTTATATACAAATTTTTATATTCTTGAATTTAGAAATATTTGCCCAAGATTTATTTTTATTTTAAAAGAACTGTATTTTTAAAATAGTGAGGTGGTTTACTTAAAACTATTTTAGGAATGTATATAGTGTTGTTTAATGAAACTGCTTTATGGTTCAATTAGATATGAATAAGCTATCTGCAAAGAATTGATCCTTCAAAAGGCATTGAATTAGCATGAAATAATAAAACTTTAGCACATAGATAATTTAATCTTTCAGAAGACAACATGTTGCATAAGAATATACTTATATTTACACAGAAAAAAAGGAATTGATTGATTGTTGAAATAGTTTGTAAGTTAAATTTGAACAATTTTGTAGGAGCCGCCTCCCCTACACCATTAGAGGAGATGGGATTGGTCCACAGAAAGAGTGATGTAGCCATACAGAATGATAGATCACGTCCTGGGTCATCTGATAGTGGCAGTCTAGCAAGTAGTAAGAAGGGAATTCTTAGACCATCATCAAGGTCCAGTACTCCAGAAAAGAGGAGGTCCAGGAGTAATTCAGGTGAGTGATCAACCCTGATAACGTTGGAATAGGAATTTGTAGATAGATATAGGAAGATGTGGTATGAATGCCAATGAGACAACTCTCAATCAAGTCACAATTTGTAAAAG
>NW_027267977.1:0-25724 GCF_963676685.1 Mytilus edulis
TAAGAACAATAATAAAATAAAAATTTTCTTGAATAATTGAGAGTTTGTTCCTTCAATAAACTGTCATAAATAAACAGTCATACATATTGATTGATTGATTAGTTGGTTGATTGATTGGTTGGTTGGTTGGTTTGTTGGTTGGTTGATTAAACACGTTTGATAGGGTCACTTAGAACAAGGGGAAAAAGACCTCAAGAGACCTTGCATCCCGTATTAAACGCATGACACGGAAACATACATTAAGTGATTGATTGGTTGGTTGGTTGGTTGGTTAAACACGTTGGTTAAACATGTTGGTTTAACACGTTGGTTAAACACGTTGGCTGGTTAAACACGTTTGATAGGCTCAATTTAAACAAGCGAAAAAAAACCATCTTGGATCCCGTATTTAACACATGAAACGGAAACATGCATTGATTTATTTATTGGTTGGTTGGTTGGTTGGTTGGTTAAACACGTTGGTTAAACATGTCGGTTAAACACGTAGTTTAAACAAGTTGGCTGGTTAATCACGTTTGATAGGCTCATTTTAACAAGCGAAAAAAAACCATCTCGGATCCCGTATTTAACACATGAAACGGAAACATGCATTGATTGATTGATTGGTTGGTTGGTTGGTTAAACACGTTGGTTAAACACATTGGATAGGCTCAAAATTGGATCCCGTATTTAACACATGAAACGGAAACATGCATTGATTGATTGATTGGTTGGTTGGTTGGTTGGTTGGTTGGTTGGTTGGTTGGTTGGTTGGTTGGTTAAACACGTTGGTTAAACACATTGGATAGGCTCAAAATTGGATCCCGTATTTAACACATGAAACGGAAACATGCATTGATTGATTGATTGGTTGGTTGGTTGGTTGGTTGGTTGGTTGGTTGGTTAAACACGTTGGTTAAACACATTGGATAGGCTCAAAATTGGATCCCGTATTTAACACATGAAACGGAAACATGCATTGATTGATTGATTGGTTGGTTGGTTAAACATGTTGGTTAAACACGTTGGTTAATCATATTGGTTGAACACCTTGGTTAAACATATTGGTTAAACACGTTGGCTGGTTAAACACGTTGGATAAGCTCAATTTAAACAAGCGAAAAAAAAACATCTTGGATCCCGTATTTAACACATGAAACGGAAACATGCATTGATTGATTGATTGCTTGATTGGTTGGGTGGTTGGTTGGTTAAACATGTTGGTTAAACACGTTGGTTAAACACGTTGGCTGGTTAAACACGTTAGATAGGCTCAATTTAAACAAGCGAAAAAAACCATCTTGGATGGTTGGTTGGTTGGTTGGTTGGTAAGTTGGTTAAACACGTTGGTTAAACACGTTGGTTAAACATGTTGGTTAAACACGTTGGTTAAACACGTTGGCTGGTTAACACGTTAGATAGGCTCAATTTAAACGAGCGAAAAAAAAAAAACATCTTGGATGCCGTATTTAACACATGAAACGGAAACGCATTGATTGATTGATTGGTTGGTTGGTTAAACACGTTGGTTAAACACGTTTGATAGGCTCAATTAAAACAAGCGAAAAAAAAGAGACCTTGAATCCCGTATCAAACACATGAAACGGAAACATTGATTGATTGATTGATTGATTGATTGATTGGTTGATTGATTGGTTGGTTGGTTGGTTGGTTGGTTGGTTGGTTGGTTGATTGGTTGGTTGGTTGGTTGGTTGGTTGGTTGGTTGGTTGGTTGGTTGGTTGAAAATCAAACACACATAAAACTGTTTAAATAGTGCCAAAACCACATAACTTGATGACCTTGACCTTTGACCTTGTGACCTTCGTCAAGGTCATTGCTCCACAAGGTCATTGCAAAAGACCCAATGGGTCAAGGACCTTTGTTTAAGAGTTTTGCCTAAATATGGCTTTTTAAAAACCATCGATGGGAGTTATGTCCCTTACATGATGGTAAAATCAATATAGTCATAATGTAAAAAAGTTGCCCCTTGAAGTACTTAACATTTTTCACTGCTTAAATTTTCTGTATCTATAACCATTCAAGAATTATAGGGAAATCAAAGACATATGAAAATCTAAAATATGACCTTGACCTTTGACCTTGACCTAATTTTCTAAGTTAGGAATCAGGGGACTCAAATAAAAACATTTCAGGGTTATACGGTTAACGGTTTATGAGTTAAAAAAACATACCGACAAATTTATTCCGTAAAGATAGATAACTCCTATAAAATTTCATCGAATCGCTTCGATCCAAATTAGCCAAAATTTTCTGAGGATGTAACGAATAATTTGTAAAAAGAATTTTGTCGCTATCTTTTTTGTTACGAAGGAGATGCACACACATGATAAACAGTGAATAGGGAGATAACTCTTACAGAGAAAATTGTTCGTCTTAGCAGGGTGAAATTTAAAAGCGCATAAACTATACGATACAATATGAGAAATATCTAAGCGACATATTGCGAAACAAACATTTATCGCAAGAACAAAAGTTGGCGGAAAAAAAAAAATAATAATAATAATAATAATAATAATAATCAGAACAAATACAATAAGTCTTTCCACAGAAAAGTGGAAAGACTTAATAAATATAAAGCAATTGTTTTGAAAACAATTGTTAGGCAGTCTTTCCCCTCTGATGAATGGATAATTGGGTTTTTTTATTGATTGATTTGGAAAAAAAGGGGGGGGGGGGGGGTATTTGTTTGTTTGTTTGTTTTTGTAAAGGGTCTATATTATTATGTTACCGGAGAAGTTTCATGTTTAGTTTGGAAAGTTTTTCTTTTATTTTAGATACAGCGCGCGCGCAATATTGAGGAGACATCACGTGACGCGGGTTTATATTAAGAAAAACTTAGTCTTTTAATTTCTTTTTAGGTCGGGACCTTGAACAGACAACATGTCTAGAGATGGAATGTACACAATGTAATTTTTTTGTCATTGTAGGAAATTGACATTTTGATCACAGTTCACCAGCAGTGCATGTTTTGGATTTAATCGATCCGGTGTAACTTTAAAACACATTTAATGATTATTTTTTGATAATGTCCATTTTTCAGCACCTGTTTGTAACACAGATTAGTATTTCAATCTCGGAGCGGACATTTTATTGTAGGTTTTTACTGAGATTGACGGACCTAGCAAGCGATTTTTACGGCATTGCCATTTTTTTTTTCTAGGAAAAGTCTTGAGAGATATCTGCAAAAAGTTTTTTTATGAACCTTCAGTACATGTATGCCCTGCTGACTGCAAATTTTCAGGTCAATTGGACTTGTAGTTTCAGAGAATATGTGGATTTTTTTTCAGAAGAGACGTAAGAACAATAATAAAATAAAAATTTTCTTGAATAATTGAGAGTTTGTTCCTTCAATAAACTGTCATAAATAAACAGTCATACATATTGATTGATTGATTAGTTGGTTGATTGATTGGTTGGTTGGTTGGTTTGTTGGTTGGTTGATTAAACACGTTTGATAGGGTCACTTAGAACAAGGGGAAAAAGACCTCAAGAGACCTTGCATCCCGTATTAAACGCATGACACGGGAAACATACATTAAGTGATTGATTGGTTGGTTGGTTGGTTGGTTAAACACGTTGGTTAAACATGTTGGTTTAACACGTTGGTTAAACACGTTGGCTGGTTAAACACGTTTGATAGGCTCAATTTAAACAAGCGAAAAAAACCATCTTGGATCCCGTATTTAACACATGAAACGGAAACATGCATTGATTTATTTATTGGTTGGTTGGTTGGTTGGTTGGTTAAACACGTTGGTTAAACATGTCGGTTAAACACGTAGTTTAAACAAGTTGGCTGGTTAATCACGTTTGATAGGCTCAATTTTAACAAGCGAAAAAAAACCATCTCGGATCCCGTATTTAACACATGAAACGGAAACATGCATTGATTGATTGATTGGTTGGTTGGTTGGTTAAACACGTTGGTTAAACACATTGGATAGGCTCAAAATTGGATCCCGTATTTAACACATGAAACGGAAACATGCATTGATTGATTGATTGGTTGGTTGGTTGGTTGGTTGGTTGGTTGGTTGGTTGGTTGGTTGGTTGGTTAAACACGTTGGTTAAACACATTGGATAGGCTCAAAATTGGATCCCGTATTTAACACATGAAACGGAAACATGCATTGATTGATTGATTGGTTGGTTGGTTGGTTGGTTGGTTGGTTGGTTGGTTGGTTAAACACGTTGGTTAAACACATTGGATAGGCTCAAAATTGGATCCCGTATTTAACACATGAAACGGAAACATGCATTGATTGATTGATTGGTTGGTTGGTTAAACATGTTGGTTAAACACGTTGGTTAATCATATTGGTTGAACACCTTGGTTAAACATATTGGTTAAACACGTTGGCTGGTTAAACACGTTGGATAAGCTCAATTTAAACAAGCGAAAAAAAAACATCTTGGATCCCGTATTTAACACATGAAACGGAAACATGCATTGATTGATTGATTGCTTGATTGGTTGGGTGGTTGGTTGGTTAAACATGTTGGTTAAACACGTTGGTTAAACACGTTGGCTGGTTAAACACGTTAGATAGGCTCAATTTAAACAAGCGAAAAAAACCATCTTGGATGGTTGGTTGGTTGGTTGGTTGGTAAGTTGGTTAAACACGTTGGTTAAACACGTTGGTTAAACATGTTGGTTAAACACGTTGGTTAAACACGTTGGCTGGTTAACACGTTAGATAGGCTCAATTTAAACGAGCGAAAAAAAAAAACATCTTGGATGCCGTATTTAACACATGAAACGGAAACGCATTGATTGATTGATTGGTTGGTTGGTTAAACACGTTGGTTAAACACGTTTGATAGGCTCAATTAAAACAAGCGAAAAAAAAGAGACCTTGAATCCCGTATCAAACACATGAAACGGAAACATTGATTGATTGATTGATTGATTGATTGATTGGTTGATTGATTGGTTGGTTGGTTGGTTGGTTGGTTGGTTGGTTGGTTGATTGGTTGGTTGGTTGGTTGGTTGGTTGGTTGGTTGGTTGGTTGGTTGAAAATCAAACACACATAAAACTGTTTAAATAGTGCCAAAACCACATAACTTGATGACCTTGACCTTTGACCTTGTGACCTTCGTCAAGGTCATTGCTCCACAAGGTCATTGCAAAAGACCCAATGGGTCAAGGACCTTTGTTTAAGAGTTTTGCCTAAATATGGCTTTTTAAAAACCATCGATGGGAGTTATGTCCCTTACATGATGGTAAAATCAATATAGTCATAATGTAAAAAAGTTGCCCCTTGAAGTACTTAACATTTTTCACTGCTTAAATTTTCTGTATCTATAACCATTCAAGAATTATAGGGAAATCAAAGACATATGAAAATCTAAAATATGACCTTGACCTTTGACCTTGACCTAATTTTCTAAGTTAGGAATCAGGGGACTCAAATAAAAACATTTCAGGGTTATACGGTTAACGGTTTATGAGTTAAAAAAACATACCGACAAATTTATTCCGTAAAGATAGATAACTCCTATAAAATTTCATCGAATCGCTTCGATCCAAATTAGCCAAAATTTTCTGAGGATGTAACGAATAATTTGTAAAAAGAATTTTGTCGCTATCTTTTTTTGTTACGAAGGAGATGCACACACATGATAAACAGTGAATAGGGAGATAACTCTTACAGAGAAAATTGTTCGTCTTAGCAGGGTGAAATTTAAAAGCGCATAAACTATACGATACAATATGAGAAATATCTAAGCGACATATTGCGAAACAAACATTTATCGCAAGAACAAAAGTTGGCGGAAAAAAAAAATAATAATAATAATAATAATAATAATAATCAGAACAAATACAATAAGTCTTTCCACAGAAAAGTGGAAAGACTTAATAAATATAAAGCAATTGTTTTGAAAACAATTGTTAGGCAGTCTTTCCCCTCTGATGAATGGATAATTGGGTTTTTTTATTGATTGATTTGGAAAAAAAGGGGGGGGGGGGGGGGGTATTTGTTTGTTTGTTTGTTTTTGTAAAGGGTCTATATTATTATGTTACCGGAGAAGTTTCATGTTTAGTTTGGAAAGTTTTTCTTTTATTTTAGATACAGCGCGCGCGCAATATTGAGGAGACATCACGTGACGCGGGTTTATATTAAGAAAAACTTAGTCTTTTAATTTCTTTTTAGGTCGGGACCTTGAACAGACAACATGTCTAGAGATGGAATGTACACAATGTAATTTTTTTTGTCATTGTAGGAAATTGACATTTTGATCACAGTTCACCAGCAGTGCATGTTTTGGATTTAATCGATCCGGTGTAACTTTAAAACACATTTAATGATTATTTTTTGATAATGTCCATTTTTCAGCACCTGTTTGTAACACAGATTAGTATTTCAATCTCGGAGCGGACATTTTATTGTAGGTTTTTACTGAGATTGACGGACCTAGCAAGCGATTTTTACGGCATTGCCATTTTTTTTTCTAGGAAAAGTCTTGAGAGATATCTGCAAAAAGTTTTTTTATGAACCTTCAGTACATGTATGCCCTGCTGACTGCAAATTTTCAGGTCAATTGGACTTGTAGTTTCAGAGAATATGTGGATTTTTTTTCAGAAGAGACGTAAGAACAATAATAAAATAAAAATTTTCTTGAATAATTGAGAGTTTGTTCCTTCAATAAACTGTCATAAATAAACAGTCATACATATTGATTGATTGATTAGTTGGTTGATTGATTGGTTGGTTGGTTGGTTTGTTGGTTGGTTGATTAAACACGTTTGATAGGGTCACTTAGAACAAGGGGAAAAAGACCTCAAGAGACCTTGCATCCCGTATTAAACGCATGACACGGAAACATACATTAAGTGATTGATTGGTTGGTTGGTTGGTTGGTTAAACACGTTGGTTAAACATGTTGGTTTAACACGTTGGTTAAACACGTTGGCTGGTTAAACACGTTTGATAGGCTCAATTTAAACAAGCGAAAAAAAACCATCTTGGATCCCGTATTTAACACATGAAACGGAAACATGCATTGATTTATTTATTGGTTGGTTGGTTGGTTGGTTGGTTAAACACGTTGGTTAAACATGTCGGTTAAACACGTAGTTTAAACAAGTTGGCTGGTTAATCACGTTTGATAGGCTCAATTTTAACAAGCGAAAAAAAACCATCTCGGATCCCGTATTTAACACATGAAACGGAAACATGCATTGATTGATTGATTGGTTGGTTGGTTGGTTAAACACGTTGGTTAAACACATTGGATAGGCTCAAAATTGGATCCCGTATTTAACACATGAAACGGAAACATGCATTGATTGATTGATTGGTTGGTTGGTTGGTTGGTTGGTTGGTTGGTTGGTTGGTTGGTTGGTTGGTTGGTTAAACACGTTGGTTAAACACATTGGATAGGCTCAAAATTGGATCCCGTATTTAACACATGAAACGGAAACATGCATTGATTGATTGATTGGTTGGTTGGTTGGTTGGTTGGTTGGTTGGTTGGTTGGTTAAACACGTTGGTTAAACACATTGGATAGGCTCAAAATTGGATCCCGTATTTAACACATGAAACGGAAACATGCATTGATTGATTGATTGGTTGGTTGGTTAAACATGTTGGTTAAACACGTTGGTTAATCATATTGGTTGAACACCTTGGTTAAACATATTGGTTAAACACGTTGGCTGGTTAAACACGTTGGATAAGCTCAATTTAAACAAGCGAAAAAAAAACATCTTGGATCCCGTATTTAACACATGAAACGGAAACATGCATTGATTGATTGATTGCTTGATTGGTTGGGTGGTTGGTTGGTTAAACATGTTGGTTAAACACGTTGGTTAAACACGTTGGCTGGTTAAACACGTTAGATAGGCTCAATTTAAACAAGCGAAAAAAACCATCTTGGATGGTTGGTTGGTTGGTTGGTTGGTAAGTTGGTTAAACACGTTGGTTAAACACGTTGGTTAAACATGTTGGTTAAACACGTTGGTTAAACACGTTGGCTGGTTAACACGTTAGATAGGCTCAATTTAAACGAGCGAAAAAAAAAAACATCTTGGATGCCGTATTTAACACATGAAACGGAAACGCATTGATTGATTGATTGGTTGGTTGGTTAAACACGTTGGTTAAACACGTTTGATAGGCTCAATTAAAACAAGCGAAAAAAAAGAGACCTTGAATCCCGTATCAAACACATGAAACGGAAACATTGATTGATTGATTGATTGATTGATTGATTGGTTGATTGATTGGTTGGTTGGTTGGTTGGTTGGTTGGTTGGTTGGTTGATTGGTTGGTTGGTTGGTTGGTTGGTTGGTTGGTTGGTTGGTTGGTTGAAAATCAAACACACATAAAACTGTTTAAATAGTGCCAAAACCACATAACTTGATGACCTTGACCTTTGACCTTGTGACCTTCGTCAAGGTCATTGCTCCACAAGGTCATTGCAAAAGACCCAATGGGTCAAGGACCTTTGTTTAAGAGTTTTGCCTAAATATGGCTTTTTAAAAACCATCGATGGAGTTATGTCCCTTACATGATGGTAAAATCAATATAGTCATAATGTAAAAAGTTGCCCCTTGAAGTACTTAACATTTTTCACTGCTTAAATTTTCTGTATCTATAACCATTCAAGAATTATAGGGAAATCAAAGACATATGAAAATCTAAAATATGACCTTGACCTTTGACCTTGACCTAATTTTCTAAGTTAGGAATCAGGGGACTCAAATAAAAACATTTCAGGGTTATACGGTTAACGGTTTATGAGTTAAAAAAACATACCGACAAATTTATTCCGTAAAGATAGATAACTCCTATAAAATTTCATCGAATCGCTTCGATCCAAATTAGCC
Source organism: Mytilus edulis (assembly GCF_963676685.1). Taxonomy (NCBI): domain Eukaryota; kingdom Metazoa; phylum Mollusca; class Bivalvia; order Mytilida; family Mytilidae; genus Mytilus; species Mytilus edulis. The sequence continues at coordinate 8,840 of NW_027267977.1, forward strand.
AAAATTTTCTGAGGATGTAACGAATAATTTGTAAAAAGAATTTTGTCGCTATCTTTTTTTGTTACGAAGGAGATGCACACACATGATAAACAGTGAATAGGGAGATAACTCTTACAGAGAAAATTGTTCGTCTTAGCAGGGTGAAATTTAAAAGCGCATAAACTATACGATACAATATGAGAAATATCTAAGCGACATATTGCGAAACAAACATTTATCGCAAGAACAAAAGTTGGCGGAAAAAAAAAAATAATAATAATAATAATAATAATAATAATCAGAACAAATACAATAAGTCTTTCCACAGAAAAGTGGAAAGACTTAATAAATATAAAGCAATTGTTTTGAAAACAATTGTTAGGCAGTCTTTCCCCTCTGATGAATGGATAATTGGGTTTTTTTATTGATTGATTTGGAAAAAAAGGGGGGGGGGGGGGTATTTGTTTGTTTGTTTGTTTTTGTAAAGGGTCTATATTATTATGTTACCGGAGAAGTTTCATGTTTAGTTTGGAAAGTTTTTCTTTTATTTTAGATACAGCGCGCGCGCAATATTGAGGAGACATCACGTGACGCGGGTTTATATTAAGAAAAACTTAGTCTTTTAATTTCTTTTTAGGTCGGGACCTTGAACAGACAACATGTCTAGAGATGGAATGTACACAATGTAATTTTTTTGTCATTGTAGGAAATTGACATTTTGATCACAGTTCACCAGCAGTGCATGTTTTGGATTTAATCGATCCGGTGTAACTTTAAAACACATTTAATGATTATTTTTTTGATAATGTCCATTTTTCAGCACCTGTTTGTAACACAGATTAGTATTTCAATCTCGGAGCGGACATTTTATTGTAGGTTTTTACTGAGATTGACGGACCTAGCAAGCGATTTTTACGGCATTGCCATTTTTTTTTTTCTAGGAAAAGTCTTGAGAGATATCTGCAAAAAGTTTTTTTATGAACCTTCAGTACATGTATGCCCTGCTGACTGCAAATTTTCAGGTCAATTGGACTTGTAGTTTCAGAGAATATGTGGATTTTTTTTCAGAAGAGACGTAAGAACAATAATAAAATAAAAATTTTCTTGAATAATTGAGAGTTTGTTCCTTCAATAAACTGTCATAAATAAACAGTCATACATATTGATTGATTGATTAGTTGGTTGATTGATTGGTTGGTTGGTTGGTTTGTTGGTTGGTTGATTAAACACGTTTGATAGGGTCACTTAGAACAAGGGGAAAAAGACCTCAAGAGACCTTGCATCCCGTATTAAACGCATGACACGGAAACATACATTAAGTGATTGATTGGTTGGTTGGTTGGTTGGTTAAACACGTTGGTTAAACATGTTGGTTTAACACGTTGGTTAAACACGTTGGCTGGTTAAACACGTTTGATAGGCTCAATTTAAACAAGCGAAAAAAAACCATCTTGGATCCCGTATTTAACACATGAAACGGAAACATGCATTGATTTATTTATTGGTTGGTTGGTTGGTTGGTTGGTTAAACACGTTGGTTAAACATGTCGGTTAAACACGTAGTTTAAACAAGTTGGCTGGTTAATCACGTTTGATAGGCTCAATTTTAACAAGCGAAAAAAAACCATCTCGGATCCCGTATTTAACACATGAAACGGAAACATGCATTGATTGATTGATTGGTTGGTTGGTTGGTTAAACACGTTGGTTAAACACATTGGATAGGCTCAAAATTGGATCCCGTATTTAACACATGAAACGGAAACATGCATTGATTGATTGATTGGTTGGTTGGTTGGTTGGTTGGTTGGTTGGTTGGTTGGTTGGTTGGTTGGTTGGTTAAACACGTTGGTTAAACACATTGGATAGGCTCAAAATTGGATCCCGTATTTAACACATGAAACGGAAACATGCATTGATTGATTGATTGGTTGGTTGGTTGGTTGGTTGGTTGGTTGGTTGGTTGGTTAAACACGTTGTTAAACACATTGGATAGGCTCAAAATTGGATCCCGTATTTAACACATGAAACGGAAACATGCATTGATTGATTGATTGGTTGGTTGGTTAAACATGTTGGTTAAACACGTTGGTTAATCATATTGGTTGAACACCTTGGTTAAACATATTGGTTAAACACGTTGGCTGGTTAAACACGTTGGATAAGCTCAATTTAAACAAGCGAAAAAAAAACATCTTGGATTCCCGTATTTAACACATGAAACGGAAACATGCATTGATTGATTGATTGCTTGATTGGTTGGGTGGTTGGTTGGTTAAACATGTTGGTTAAACACGTTGGTTAAACACGTTGGCTGGTTAAACACGTTAGATAGGCTCAATTTAAACAAGCGAAAAAAACCATCTTGGATGGTTGGTTGGTTGGTTGGTTGGTAAGTTGGTTAAACACGTTGGTTAAACACGTTGGTTAAACATGTTGGTTAAACACGTTGGTTAAACACGTTGGCTGGTTAACACGTTAGATAGGCTCAATTTAAACGAGCGAAAAAAAAAAACATCTTGGATGCCGTATTTAACACATGAAACGGAAACGCATTGATTGATTGATTGGTTGGTTGGTTAAACACGTTGGTTAAACACGTTTGATAGGCTCAATTAAAACAAGCGAAAAAAAAGAGACCTTGAATCCCGTATCAAACACATGAAACGGAAACATTGATTGATTGATTGATTGATTGATTGATTGGTTGATTGATTGGTTGGTTGGTTGGTTGGTTGGTTGGTTGGTTGGTTGATTGGTTGGTTGGTTGGTTGGTTGGTTGGTTGGTTGGTTGGTTGGTTGAAAATCAAACACACATAAAACTGTTTAAATAGTGCCAAAACCACATAACTTGATGACCTTGACCTTTGACCTTGTGACCTTCGTCAAGGTCATTGCTCCACAAGGTCATTGCAAAAGACCCAATGGGTCAAGGACCTTTGTTTAAGAGTTTTGCCTAAATATGGCTTTTTAAAAACCATCGATGGGAGTTATGTCCCTTACATGATGGTAAAATCAATATAGTCATAATGTAAAAAAGTTGCCCCTTGAAGTACTTAACATTTTTCACTGCTTAAATTTTCTGTATCTATAACCATTCAAGAATTATAGGGAAATCAAAGACATATGAAAATCTAAAATATGACCTTGACCTTTGACCTTGACCTAATTTTCTAAGTTAGGAATCAGGGGACTCAAATAAAAACATTTCAGGGTTATACGGTTAACGGTTTATGAGTTAAAAAAACATACCGACAAATTTATTCCGTAAAGATAGATAACTCCTATAAAATTTCATCGAATCGCTTCGATCCAAATTAGCCAAAATTTTCTGAGGATGTAACGAATAATTTGTAAAAAGAATTTTGTCGCTATCTTTTTTTGTTACGAAGGAGATGCACACACATGATAAACAGTGAATAGGGAGATAACTCTTACAGAGAAAATTGTTCGTCTTAGCAGGGTGAAATTTAAAAGCGCATAAACTATACGATACAATATGAGAAATATCTAAGCGACATATTGCGAAACAAACATTTATCGCAAGAACAAAAGTTGGCGGAAAAAAAAAAATAATAATAATAATAATAATAATAATAATCAGAACAAATACAATAAGTCTTTCCACAGAAAAGTGGAAAGACTTAATAAATATAAAGCAATTGTTTTGAAAACAATTGTTAGGCAGTCTTTCCCTCTGATGAATGGATAATTGGGTTTTTTTATTGATTGATTTGGAAAAAAAGGGGGGGGGGGGGTATTTGTTTGTTTGTTTGTTTTTGTAAAGGGTCTATATTATTATGTTACCGGAGAAGTTTCATGTTTAGTTTGGAAAGTTTTTCTTTTATTTTAGATACAGCGCGCGCGCAATATTGAGGAGACATCACGTGACGCGGGTTTATATTAAGAAAAACTTAGTCTTTTAATTTCTTTTTAGGTCGGGACCTTGAACAGACAACATGTCTAGAGATGGAATGTACACAATGTAATTTTTTTGTCATTGTAGGAAATTGACATTTTGATCACAGTTCACCAGCAGTGCATGTTTTGGATTTAATCGATCCGGTGTAACTTTAAAACACATTTAATGATTATTTTTTGATAATGTCCATTTTTCAGCACCTGTTTGTAACACAGATTAGTATTTCAATCTCGGAGCGGACATTTTATTGTAGGTTTTTACTGAGATTGACGGACCTAGCAAGCGATTTTTACGGCATTGCCATTTTTTTTTTCTAGGAAAAGTCTTGAGAGATATCTGCAAAAAGTTTTTTTATGAACCTTCAGTACATGTATGCCCTGCTGACTGCAAATTTTCAGGTCAATTGGACTTGTAGTTTCAGAGAATATGTGGATTTTTTTTCAGAAGAGACGTAAGAACAATAATAAAATAAAAATTTTCTTGAATAATTGAGAGTTTGTTCCTTCAATAAACTGTCATAAATAAACAGTCATACATATTGATTGATTGATTAGTTGGTTGATTGATTGGTTGGTTGGTTGGTTTGTTGGTTGGTTGATTAAACACGTTTGATAGGGTCACTTAGAACAAGGGGAAAAAGACCTCAAGAGACCTTGCATCCCGTATTAAACGCATGACACGGAAACATACATTAAGTGATTGATTGGTTGGTTGGTTGGTTGGTTAAACACGTTGGTTAAACATGTTGGTTTAACACGTTGGTTAAACACGTTGGCTGGTTAAACACGTTTGATAGGCTCAATTTAAACAAGCGAAAAAAAACCATCTTGGATCCCGTATTTAACACATGAAACGGAAACATGCATTGATTTATTTATTGGTTGGTTGGTTGGTTGGTTGGTTAAACACGTTGGTTAAACATGTCGGTTAAACACGTAGTTTAAACAAGTTGGCTGGTTAATCACGTTTGATAGGCTCAATTTTAACAAGCGAAAAAAAACCATCTCGGATCCCGTATTTAACACATGAAACGGAAACATGCATTGATTGATTGATTGGTTGGTTGGTTGGTTAAACACGTTGGTTAAACACATTGGATAGGCTCAAAATTGGATCCCGTATTTAACACATGAAACGGAAACATGCATTGATTGATTGATTGGTTGGTTGGTTGGTTGGTTGGTTGGTTGGTTGGTTGGTTGGTTGGTTGGTTGGTTAAACACGTTGGTTAAACACATTGGATAGGCTCAAAATTGGATCCCGTATTTAACACATGAAACGGAAACATGCATTGATTGATTGATTGGTTGGTTGGTTGGTTGGTTGGTTGGTTGGTTGGTTGGTTAAACACGTTGGTTAAACACATTGGATAGGCTCAAAATTGGATCCCGTATTTAACACATGAAACGGAAACATGCATTGATTGATTGATTGGTTGGTTGGTTAAACATGTTGGTTAAACACGTTGGTTAATCATATTGGTTGAACACCTTGGTTAAACATATTGGTTAAACACGTTGGCTGGTTAAACACGTTGGATAAGCTCAATTTAAACAAGCGAAAAAAAAACATCTTGGATCCCGTATTTAACACATGAAACGGAAACATGCATTGATTGATTGATTGCTTGATTGGTTGGGTGGTTGGTTGGTTAAACATGTTGGTTAAACACGTTGGTTAAACACGTTGGCTGGTTAAACACGTTAGATAGGCTCAATTTAAACAAGCGAAAAAAACCATCTTGGATGGTTGGTTGGTTGGTTGGTTGGTAAGTTGGTTAAACACGTTGGTTAAACACGTTGGTTAAACATGTTGGTTAAACACGTTGGTTAAACACGTTGGCTGGTTAACACGTTAGATAGGCTCAATTTAAACGAGCGAAAAAAAAAACATCTTGGATGCCGTATTTAACACATGAAACGGAAACGCATTGATTGATTGATTGGTTGGTTGGTTAAACACGTTGGTTAAACACGTTTGATAGGCTCAATTAAAACAAGCGAAAAAAAAGAGACCTTGAATCCCGTATCAAACACATGAAACGGAAACATTGATTGATTGATTGATTGATTGATTGATTGGTTGATTGATTGGTTGGTTGGTTGGTTGGTTGGTTGGTTGGTTGGTTGATTGGTTGGTTGGTTGGTTGGTTGGTTGGTTGGTTGGTTGGTTGGTTGAAAATCAAACACACATAAAACTGTTTAAATAGTGCCAAAACCACATAACTTGATGACCTTGACCTTTGACCTTGTGACCTTCGTCAAGGTCATTGCTCCACAAGGTCATTGCAAAAGACCCAATGGGTCAAGGACCTTTGTTTAAGAGTTTTGCCTAAATATGGCTTTTTAAAAACCATCGATGGGAGTTATGTCCCTTACATGATGGTAAAATCAATATAGTCATAATGTAAAAAAGTTGCCCCTTGAAGTACTTAACATTTTTCACTGCTTAAATTTTCTGTATCTATAACCATTCAAGAATTATAGGGAAATCAAAGACATATGAAAATCTAAAATATGACCTTGACCTTTGACCTTGACCTAATTTTCTAAGTTAGGAATCAGGGGACTCAAATAAAAACATTTCAGGGTTATACGGTTAACGGTTTATGAGTTAAAAAAACATACCGACAAATTTATTCCGTAAAGATAGATAACTCCTATAAAATTTCATCGAATCGCTTCGATCCAAATTAGCCAAAATTTTCTGAGGATGTAACGAATAATTTGTAAAAAGAATTTTGTCGCTATCTTTTTTTGTTACGAAGGAGATGCACACACATGATAAACAGTGAATAGGGAGATAACTCTTACAGAGAAAATTGTTCGTCTTAGCAGGGTGAAATTTAAAAGCGCATAAACTATACGATACAATATGAGAAATATCTAAGCGACATATTGCGAAACAAACATTTATCGCAAGAACAAAAGTTGGCGGAAAAAAAAAAATAATAATAATAATAATAATAATAATAATCAGAACAAATACAATAAGTCTTTCCACAGAAAAGTGGAAAGACTTAATAAATATAAAGCAATTGTTTTGAAAACAATTGTTAGGCAGTCTTTCCCCTCTGATGAATGGATAATTGGGTTTTTTTATTGATTGATTTGGAAAAAAAGGGGGGGGGGGGGGTATTTGTTTGTTTGTTTGTTTTTGTAAAGGGTCTATATTATTATGTTACCGGAGAAGTTTCATGTTTAGTTTGGAAAGTTTTTCTTTTATTTTAGATACAGCGCGCGCGCAATATTGAGGAGACATCACGTGACGCGGGTTTATATTAAGAAAAACTTAGTCTTTTAATTTCTTTTTAGGTCGGGACCTTGAACAGACAACATGTCTAGAGATGGAATGTACACAATGTAATTTTTTTGTCATTGTAGGAAATTGACATTTTGATCACAGTTCACCAGCAGTGCATGTTTTGGATTTAATCGATCCGGTGTAACTTTAAAACACATTTAATGATTATTTTTTGATAATGTCCATTTTTCAGCACCTGTTTGTAACACAGATTAGTATTTCAATCTCGGAGCGGACATTTTATTGTAGGTTTTTACTGAGATTGACGGACCTAGCAAGCGATTTTTACGGCATTGCCATTTTTTTTTTCTAGGAAAAGTCTTGAGAGATATCTGCAAAAAGTTTTTTTATGAACCTTCAGTACATGTATGCCCTGCTGACTGCAAATTTTCAGGTCAATTGGACTTGTAGTTTCAGAGAATATGTGGATTTTTTTTCAGAAGAGACGTAAGAACAATAATAAAATAAAAATTTTCTTGAATAATTGAGAGTTTGTTCCTTCAATAAACTGTCATAAATAAACAGTCATACATATTGATTGATTGATTAGTTGGTTGATTGATTGGTTGGTTGGTTGGTTTGTTGGTTGGTTGATTAAACACGTTTGATAGGGTCACTTAGAACAAGGGGAAAAAGACCTCAAGAGACCTTGCATCCCGTATTAAACGCATGACACGGAAACATACATTAAGTGATTGATTGGTTGGTTGGTTGGTTGGTTAAACACGTTGGTTAAACATGTTGGTTTAACACGTTGGTTAAACACGTTGGCTGGTTAAACACGTTTGATAGGCTCAATTTAAACAAGCGAAAAAAAACCATCTTGGATCCCGTATTTAACACATGAAACGGAAACATGCATTGATTTATTTATTGGTTGGTTGGTTGGTTGGTTGGTTAAACACGTTGGTTAAACATGTCGGTTAAACACGTAGTTTAAACAAGTTGGCTGGTTAATCACGTTTGATAGGCTCAATTTTAACAAGCGAAAAAAAACCATCTCGGATCCCGTATTTAACACATGAAACGGAAACATGCATTGATTGATTGATTGGTTGGTTGGTTGGTTAAACACGTTGGTTAAACACATTGGATAGGCTCAAAATTGGATCCCGTATTTAACACATGAAACGGAAACATGCATTGATTGATTGATTGGTTGGTTGGTTGGTTGGTTGGTTGGTTGGTTGGTTGGTTGGTTGGTTGGTTGGTTAAACACGTTGGTTAAACACATTGGATAGGCTCAAAATTGGATCCCGTATTTAACACATGAAACGGAAACATGCATTGATTGATTGATTGGTTGGTTGGTTGGTTGGTTGGTTGGTTGGTTGGTTGGTTAAACACGTTGGTTAAACACATTGGATAGGCTCAAAATTGGATCCCGTATTTAACACATGAAACGGAAACATGCATTGATTGATTGATTGGTTGGTTGGTTAAACATGTTGGTTAAACACGTTGGTTAATCATATTGGTTGAACACCTTGGTTAAACATATTGGTTAAACACGTTAGCTGGTTAAACACGTTGGATAAGCTCAATTTAAACAAGCGAAAAAAAAACATCTTGGATCCCGTATTTAACACATGAAACGGAAACATGCATTGATTGATTGATTGCTTGATTGGTTGGGTGGTTGGTTGGTTAAACATGTTGGTTAAACACGTTGGTTAAACACGTTGGCTGGTTAAACACGTTAGATAGGCTCAATTTAAACAAGCGAAAAAAACCATCTTGGATGGTTGGTTGGTTGGTTGGTTGGTAAGTTGGTTAAACACGTTGGTTAAACACGTTGGTTAAACATGTTGGTTAAACACGTTGGTTAAACACGTTGGCTGGTTAACACGTTAGATAGGCTCAATTTAAACGAGCGAAAAAAAAAAACATCTTGGATGCCGTATTTAACACATGAAACGGAAACGCATTGATTGATTGATTGGTTGGTTGGTTAAACACGTTGGTTAAACACGTTTGATAGGCTCAATTAAAACAAGCGAAAAAAAAGAGACCTTGAATCCCGTATCAAACACATGAAACGGAAACATTGATTGATTGATTGATTGATTGATTGATTGGTTGATTGATTGGTTGGTTGGTTGGTTGGTTGGTTGGTTGGTTGGTTGATTGGTTGGTTGGTTGGTTGGTTGGTTGGTTGGTTGGTTGGTTGGTTGAAAATCAAACACACATAAAACTGTTTAAATAGTGCCAAAACCACATAACTTGATGACCTTGACCTTTGACCTTGTGACCTTCGTCAAGGTCATTGCTCCACAAGGTCATTGCAAAAGACCCAATGGGTCAAGGACCTTTGTTTAAGAGTTTTGCCTAAATATGGCTTTTTAAAAACCATCGATGGGAGTTATGTCCCTTACATGATGGTAAAATCAATATAGTCATAATGTAAAAAAGTTGCCCCTTGAAGTACTTAACATTTTTCACTGCTTAAATTTTCTGTATCTATAACCATTCAAGAATTATAGGGAAATCAAAGACATATGAAAATCTAAAATATGACCTTGACCTTTGACCTTGACCTAATTTTCTAAGTTAGGAATCAGGGGACTCAAATAAAAACATTTCAGGGTTATACGGTTAACGGTTTATGAGTTAAAAAAACATACCGACAAATTTATTCCGTAAAGATAGATAACTCCTATAAAATTTCATCGAATCGCTTCGATCCAAATTAGCCAAAATTTTCTGAGGATGTAACGAATAATTTGTAAAAAGAATTTTGTCGCTATCTTTTTTTGTTACGAAGGAGATGCACACACATGATAAACAGTGAATAGGGAGATAACTCTTACAGAGAAAATTGTTCGTCTTAGCAGGGTGAAATTTAAAAGCGCATAAACTATACGATACAATATGAGAAATATCTAAGCGACATATTGCGAAACAAACATTTATCGCAAGAACAAAAGTTGGCGGAAAAAAAAAAATAATAATAATAATAATAATAATAATAATCAGAACAAATACAATAAGTCTTTCCACAGAAAAGTGGAAAGACTTAATAAATATAAAGCAATTGTTTTGAAAACAATTGTTAGGCAGTCTTTCCCCTCTGATGAATGGATAATTGGGTTTTTTTATTGATTGATTTGGAAAAAAAGGGGGGGGGGGGGTATTTGTTTGTTTGTTTGTTTTTGTAAAGGGTCTATATTATTATGTTACCGGAGAAGTTTCATGTTTAGTTTGGAAAGTTTTTCTTTTATTTTAGATACAGCGCGCGCGCAATATTGAGGAGACATCACGTGACGCGGGTTTATATTAAGAAAAACTTAGTCTTTTAATTTCTTTTTAGGTCGGGACCTTGAACAGACAACATGTCTAGAGATGGAATGTACACAATGTAATTTTTTTGTCATTGTAGGAAATTGACATTTTGATCACAGTTCACCAGCAGTGCATGTTTTGGATTTAATCGATCCGGTGTAACTTTAAAACACATTTAATGATTATTTTTTGATAATGTCCATTTTTCAGCACCTGTTTGTAACACAGATTAGTATTTCAATCTCGGAGCGGACATTTTATTGTAGGTTTTTACTGAGATTGACGGACCTAGCAAGCGATTTTTACGGCATTGCCATTTTTTTTTTCTAGGAAAAGTCTTGAGAGATATCTGCAAAAAGTTTTTTTATGAACCTTCAGTACATGTATGCCCTGCTGACTGCAAATTTTCAGGTCAATTGGACTTGTAGTTTCAGAGAATATGTGGATTTTTTTTCAGAAGAGACGTAAGAACAATAATAAAATAAAAATTTTCTTGAATAATTGAGAGTTTGTTCCTTCAATAAACTGTCATAAATAAACAGTCATACATATTGATTGATTGATTAGTTGGTTGATTGATTGGTTGGTTGGTTGGTTTGTTGGTTGGTTGATTAAACACGTTTGATAGGGTCACTTAGAACAAGGGGAAAAAGACCTCAAGAGACCTTGCATCCCGTATTAAACGCATGACACGGAAACATACATTAAGTGATTGATTGGTTGGTTGGTTGGTTGGTTAAACACGTTGGTTAAACATGTTGGTTTAACACGTTGGTTAAACACGTTGGCTGGTTAAACACGTTTGATAGGCTCAATTTAAACAAGCGAAAAAAAACCATCTTGGATCCCGTATTTAACACATGAAACGGAAACATGCATTGATTTATTTATTGGTTGGTTGGTTGGTTGGTTGGTTAAACACGTTGGTTAAACATGTCGGTTAAACACGTAGTTTAAACAAGTTGGCTGGTTAATCACGTTTGATAGGCTCAATTTTAACAAGCGAAAAAAAACCATCTCGGATCCCGTATTTAACACATGAAACGGAAACATGCATTGATTGATTGATTGGTTGGTTGGTTGGTTAAACACGTTGGTTAAACACATTGGATAGGCTCAAAATTGGATCCCGTATTTAACACATGAAACGGAAACATGCATTGATTGATTGATTGGTTGGTTGGTTGGTTGGTTGGTTGGTTGGTTGGTTGGTTGGTTGGTTGGTTGGTTAAACACGTTGGTTAAACACATTGGATAGGCTCAAAATTGGATCCCGTATTTAACACATGAAACGGAAACATGCATTGATTGATTGATTGGTTGGTTGGTTGGTTGGTTGGTTGGTTGGTTGGTTGGTTAAACACGTTGGTTAAACACATTGGATAGGCTCAAAATTGGATCCCGTATTTAACACATGAAACGGAAACATGCATTGATTGATTGATTGGTTGGTTGGTTAAACATGTTGGTTAAACACGTTGGTTAATCATATTGGTTGAACACCTTGGTTAAACATATTGGTTAAACACGTTGGCTGGTTAAACACGTTGGATAAGCTCAATTTAAACAAGCGAAAAAAAAACATCTTGGATCCCGTATTTAACACATGAAACGGAAACATGCATTGATTGATTGATTGCTTGATTGGTTGGGTGGTTGGTTGGTTAAACATGTTGGTTAAACACGTTGGTTAAACACGTTGGCTGGTTAAACACGTTAGATAGGCTCAATTTAAACAAGCGAAAAAAACCATCTTGGATGGTTGGTTGGTTGGTTGGTTGGTAAGTTGGTTAAACACGTTGGTTAAACACGTTGGTTAAACATGTTGGTTAAACACGTTGGTTAAACACGTTGGCTGGTTAACACGTTAGATAGGCTCAATTTAAACGAGCGAAAAAAAAAAACATCTTGGATGCCGTATTTAACACATGAAACGGAAACGCATTGATTGATTGATTGGTTGGTTGGTTAAACACGTTGGTTAAACACGTTTGATAGGCTCAATTAAAACAAGCGAAAAAAAAGAGACCTTGAATCCCGTATCAAACACATGAAACGGAAACATTGATTGATTGATTGATTGATTGATTGATTGGTTGATTGATTGGTTGGTTGGTTGGTTGGTTGGTTGGTTGGTTGGTTGATTGGTTGGTTGGTTGGTTGGTTGGTTGGTTGGTTGGTTGGTTGGTTGAAAATCAAACACACATAAAACTGTTTAAATAGTGCCAAAACCACATAACTTGATGACCTTGACCTTTGACCTTGTGACCTTCGTCAAGGTCATTGCTCCACAAGGTCATTGCAAAAGACCCAATGGGTCAAGGACCTTTGTTTAAGAGTTTTGCCTAAATATGGCTTTTTAAAAACCATCGATGGGAGTTATGTCCCTTACATGATGGTAAAATCAATATAGTCATAATGTAAAAAAGTTGCCCCTTGAAGTACTTAACATTTTTCACTGCTTAAATTTTCTGTATCTATAACCATTCAAGAATTATAGGGAAATCAAAGACATATGAAAATCTAAAATATGACCTTGACCTTTGACCTTGACCTAATTTTCTAAGTTAGGAATCAGGGGACTCAAATAAAAACATTTCAGGGTTATACGGTTAACGGTTTATGAGTTAAAAAAACATACCGACAAATTTATTCCGTAAAGATAGATAACTCCTATAAAATTTCATCGAATCGCTTCGATCCAAATTAGCCAAAATTTTCTGAGGATGTAACGAATAATTTGTAAAAAGAATTTTGTCGCTATCTTTTTTTGTTACGAAGGAGATGCACACACATGATAAACAGTGAATAGGGAGATAACTCTTACAGAGAAAATTGTTCGTCTTAGCAGGGTGAAATTTAAAAGCGCATAAACTATACGATACAATATGAGAAATATCTAAGCGACATATTGCGAAACAAACATTTATCGCAAGAACAAAAGTTGGCGGAAAAAAAAAAATAATAATAATAATAATAATAATAATAATCAGAACAAATACAATAAGTCTTTCCACAGAAAAGTGGAAAGACTTAATAAATATAAAGCAATTGTTTTGAAAACAATTGTTAGGCAGTCTTTCCCCTCTGATGAATGGATAATTGGGTTTTTTTATTGATTGATTTGGAAAAAAAGGGGGGGGGGGGTATTTGTTTGTTTGTTTGTTTTTGTAAAGGGTCTATATTATTATGTTACCGGAGAAGTTTCATGTTTAGTTTGGAAAGTTTTTCTTTTATTTTAGATACAGCGCGCGCGCAATATTGAGGAGACATCACGTGACGCGGGTTTATATTAAGAAAAACTTAGTCTTTTAATTTCTTTTTAGGTCGGGACCTTGAACAGACAACATGTCTAGAGATGGAATGTACACAATGTAATTTTTTTGTCATTGTAGGAAATTGACATTTTGATCACAGTTCACCAGCAGTGCATGTTTTGGATTTAATCGATCCGGTGTAACTTTAAAACACATTTAATGATTATTTTTTGATAATGTCCATTTTTCAGCACCTGTTTGTAACACAGATTAGTATTTCAATCTCGGAGCGGACATTTTATTGTAGGTTTTTACTGAGATTGACGGACCTAGCAAGCGATTTTTACGGCATTGCCATTTTTTTTTTCTAGGAAAAGTCTTGAGAGATATCTGCAAAAAGTTTTTTTATGAACCTTCAGTACATGTATGCCCTGCTGACTGCAAATTTTCAGGTCAATTGGACTTGTAGTTTCAGAGAATATGTGGATTTTTTTTCAGAAGAGACGTAAGAACAATAATAAAATAAAAATTTTCTTGAATAATTGAGAGTTTGTTCCTTCAATAAACTGTCATAAATAAACAGTCATACATATTGATTGATTGATTAGTTGGTTGATTGATTGGTTGGTTGGTTGGTTTGTTGGTTGGTTGATTAAACACGTTTGATAGGGTCACTTAGAACAAGGGGAAAAAGACCTCAAGAGACCTTGCATCCCGTATTAAACGCATGACACGGAAACATACATTAAGTGATTGATTGGTTGGTTGGTTGGTTGGTTAAACACGTTGGTTAAACATGTTGGTTTAACACGTTGGTTAAACACGTTGGCTGGTTAAACACGTTTGATAGGCTCAATTTAAACAAGCGAAAAAAAACCATCTTGGATCCCGTATTTAACACATGAAACGGAAACATGCATTGATTTATTTATTGGTTGGTTGGTTGGTTGGTTGGTTAAACACGTTGGTTAAACATGTCGGTTAAACACGTAGTTTAAACAAGTTGGCTGGTTAATCACGTTTGATAGGCTCAATTTTAACAAGCGAAAAAAAACCATCTCGGATCCCGTATTTAACACATGAAACGGAAACATGCATTGATTGATTGATTGGTTGGTTGGTTGGTTAAACACGTTGGTTAAACACATTGGATAGGCTCAAAATTGGATCCCGTATTTAACACATGAAACGGAAACATGCATTGATTGATTGATTGGTTGGTTGGTTGGTTGGTTGGTTGGTTGGTTGGTTGGTTGGTTGGTTGGTTGGTTAAACACGTTGGTTAAACACATTGGATAGGCTCAAAATTGGATCCCGTATTTAACACATGAAACGGAAACATGCATTGATTGATTGATTGGTTGGTTGGTTGGTTGGTTGGTTGGTTGGTTGGTTGGTTAAACACGTTGGTTAAACACATTGGATAGGCTCAAAATTGGATCCCGTATTTAACACATGAAACGGAAACATGCATTGATTGATTGATTGGTTGGTTGGTTAAACATGTTGGTTAAACACGTTGGTTAATCATATTGGTTGAACACCTTGGTTAAACATATTGGTTAAACACGTTGGCTGGTTAAACACGTTGGATAAGCTCAATTTAAACAAGCGAAAAAAAAACATCTTGGATCCCGTATTTAACACATGAAACGGAAACATGCATTGATTGATTGATTGCTTGATTGGTTGGGTGGTTGGTTGGTTAAACATGTTGGTTAAACACGTTGGTTAAACACGTTGGCTGGTTAAACACGTTAGATAGGCTCAATTTAAACAAGCGAAAAAAACCATCTTGGATGGTTGGTTGGTTGGTTGGTTGGTAAGTTGGTTAAACACGTTGGTTAAACACGTTGGTTAAACATGTTGGTTAAACACGTTGGTTAAACACGTTGGCTGGTTAACACGTTAGATAGGCTCAATTTAAACGAGCGAAAAAAAAAAACATCTTGGATGCCGTATTTAACACATGAAACGGAAACGCATTGATTGATTGATTGGTTGGTTGGTTAAACACGTTGGTTAAACACGTTTGATAGGCTCAATTAAAACAAGCGAAAAAAAAGAGACCTTGAATCCCGTATCAAACACATGAAACGGAAACATTGATTGATTGATTGATTGATTGATTGATTGGTTGATTGATTGGTTGGTTGGTTGGTTGGTTGGTTGGTTGGTTGGTTGATTGGTTGGTTGGTTGGTTGGTTGGTTGGTTGGTTGGTTGGTTGGTTGAAAATCAAACACACATAAAACTGTTTAAATAGTGCCAAAACCACATAACTTGATGACCTTGACCTTTGACCTTGTGACCTTCGTCAAGGTCATTGCTCCACAAGGTCATTGCAAAAGACCCAATGGGTCAAGGACCTTTGTTTAAGAGTTTTGCCTAAATATGGCTTTTTAAAAACCATCGATGGGAGTTATGTCCCTTACATGATGGTAAAATCAATATAGTCATAATGTAAAAAAGTTGCCCCTTGAAGTACTTAACATTTTTCACTGCTTAAATTTTCTGTATCTATAACCATTCAAGAATTATAGGGAAATCAAAGACATATGAAAATCTAAAATATGACCTTGACCTTTGACCTTGACCTAATTTTCTAAGTTAGGAATCAGGGGACTCAAATAAAAACATTTCAGGGTTATACGGTTAACGGTTTATGAGTTAAAAAAACATACCGACAAATTTATTCCGTAAAGATAGATAACTCCTATAAAATTTCATCGAATCGCTTCGATCCAAATTAGCCAAAATTTTCTGAGGATGTAACGAATAATTTGTAAAAAGAATTTTGTCGCTATCTTTTTTTGTTACGAAGGAGATGCACACACATGATAAACAGTGAATAGGGAGATAACTCTTACAGAGAAAATTGTTCGTCTTAGCAGGGTGAAATTTAAAAGCGCATAAACTATACGATACAATATGAGAAATATCTAAGCGACATATTGCGAAACAAACATTTATCGCAAGAACAAAAGTTGGCGGAAAAAAAAAAATAATAATAATAATAATAATAATAATAATCAGAACAAATACAATAAGTCTTTCCACAGAAAAGTGGAAAGACTTAATAAATATAAAGCAATTGTTTTGAAAACAATTGTTAGGCAGTCTTTCCCCTCTGATGAATGGATA